>NC_090725.1:263865262-263900262 GCF_036898095.1 Palaemon carinicauda | reverse complement strand
AGAAGGTGCCGCTGCTTTGATGGCCGCCTTCTGCTTCAGGATGGTGCCTATCGTAGATGGATTCCGGCCATACTCCTTGGCGATCGCACTTAAACGCATGCCAGACTCGTACTTTTTCACGATTTCGAGTTTCGTCTCCATCGAGAGCATCGTCTTTCCTTCGGCAAAATTCTTGGGACCCATGGCTACAGTATTAAGCTCAATACGTAATACACTACGTACGTTATATACAGTACTATGTATAGTAAACACTAATACAGTACAGTGCACTGTAACGAATGTTTAATAACGATAACACGTGGCGTACGAATGTATTTAACACTACGTCAAACAAGCGAAAGCACACAATGTCTGTTAACGATACCACAGTCGGAACGAAAAGAGAGAGAGAGAGATGAACGCCCGTGCGTAAGCAAGGTGGGATAGTTGCCGACCAATAGGAAAGCAGGATCTTATGGCGTCAGCTAGCATCTGAGTAGGGAGATAACCAATGGGTGAGCAGGAGGCTGTAAATGAGTTTACCCAAGTTCAAAGTCTGGCGGCGCACAATTTTTAAAATTACTCTCGGCGACGAGTTGGGATCTCGTAAGCTTTTCGTTTCCTGAAATTTTATTCGTATACTGGGGCATAAAAATCTTCGAATCGCTTTTCGTATCCTGAATTTTTCGTAAGCAGAAACTTTCGTATCCAGAGGTATCACTGTATATATATATATATATATATACTGTATATATATGTGTATATATATATATATATATATATATATATATATATATATATATATATATATATATATTAAATAAATATATATATATATATATATATATATATATATATATATATATATATATATATATATATATATATATATATATATATATACAGTGAACCCTCGCTACTTCGCGGTTCGACCATCGCGGATTCACCACTTCGCGGGTTTTTTCCATAACCCATATATATATACATATCGCGGATTTTCCGAAAATTTCGAAAATACCGCGATATCTGAAGACCCCAAATATGATATTTCGTTACCTGTAATTCCATTAATACTGTAATTAGTAATATCTGCTCTTACTGATTGTTCATTGCATTACATATGATATATAATTCAGCACAGAAAGAAATAAAACACGAAAAGAGAATGTGATCATACGATAATTCAGTACTGTATACAGTACGTAGTAAAATTAAATCGAACATGAAACGCAATCCGATGCAGTCATACCATATTAGAATGGTGTAAGGCTGTTGATGGCTACTACTGTACTACAAATGTAATGGATGTGCTTCTTTTCCATGAATCTTTTGTATGTATACGTACGTAGTACTGCATCTAATAATATTCTTTGTTGCAAAAATCACATTTCGAATAAGCGTACGAGAGAGAGAGAGAGAGATAGAGAGAGAGATAGAGAGAGAGAGAGACACACACATCCTATAACAAAAGCATAAAATAGCATACGTAAAGCTATTATTATTATTGTTGTTGTTGTTAATAAAATTATTATTGTTATTATTATTATCATTATTATTATTATTATTACTGTATTATTATCATTATTTATTATCATTATTATTAATACTGTACGTACAGTATACGCGGGGTATCTTGTACTTTGAGTTGGTAACCTACGCATCATATAAGACGGGTTGTGATTGGTTCAAGCGCTGATAGATGACGAATCAGAACTCAAGTTTTGTTATCTAGCCTGTGATTGGTGTTTTGCCCGCATCTCCAACCCGCAGCATCTAGGTTCTCGCGGCCAATTTCTCTTACGCCGTATCGCTGAGTAGACGTTCTTAAGTTTGTGAACTTTAATCTGTGCTGTGTGCGACTGTTTTAAGTTGAACTTTTTGTTGAACTTTCTGTTAAATCCTACTGTACAATGGCTCCCAAGCGTTCTGCTTCTGCTAAGGCTGGTAGTGAGCCTAAACGCCACCGAAGGATGATGACGATTGCTGAGAAGGTGACGCTTCTCGATATGTTGAAAGACGGTAGAAGTTTTGCGTCCGCAGCCCGCCATTTTGGAATCAACGAATCCACCGTTCGCTATATCAAGAAGGACGAGGCAAACATTAGAAAGACAGCTGCAATCACCTTTAGCAGATCAGCGAAGCGAGTCGTTACCACGCATAATAAAACGATCGTACGCATGGAAGGTGCTTTAGCTGTGTGGATTGCCGACTGCCGGAAGAAGAACATAGCCTTGGATACGAACACCATCCGAACAAAGGCTTTGAGCTTGTATGAGAATTTTGCTGCAAAGGAACCTCAAGACGACGACGGCAACCATGCTGAAGAAGATGATGATGCAGATGAACCTCAACCAGGGACATCCACTGATTCCCAGCCTCAGAAACAACGTTTTTCCGCCAGCAAAGGATGGTTCGCGAAGTTTCAGGAACGCTTCGCCCTGAAAAGCGTTTCCCTGCATGGCGAGGCTGCTTCGGCTGACACTGCCCCTGCTGAAACTTACGTGAACCAGACGTTCAAGAATATTTTCGCCGAAGGTGGATACAAGCCGGAACAAGTCTTTAATATGGATGAGACCGGCTTGTTTTGGAAGAGAATGCCGTCGCGAACTTTCCTGTTCAAAGAGGAAGCCAAAGCCTCTGGCTTTAAAGCATTCAAGGATCGCGTTACCCTCGTGATGTGTGTCAATGCTTCTGGATTTTTGCTAAAGCCGGGGCTTATTTATAAGTCGAAAAATCCTCGCGCTTTGAAAAATAAGAATAAGAATCTCCTTCCCGTGTACTGGATGCATAATCCAAAAGCATGGATTACAAAGATGCTGACCTCCAACTGGTTCCACCAGTGTTTCATCCCGCAAGTCAATGAATATCTCGTAGAGAAGGGCTTGCCATTCAAGATCCTTCTCCTTATGGATAACGCTGGTGGACACACAACTGACCTGTCGCGTGAGGGCGTTCAGGTTGAGTTCCTGCCACCCAACACCACGTCATTAATTCAACCGATGGACCAGGGGGTTATCAGGGCGTTCAAGGCCCTCTACACGAAGAATACCTTAGCGGACCTCGTTGCGTGTGTGGATGCTGCCCAAAATGATGAGGATGAAGATTTTAACTTGAAGGCGTACTGGCGGCAGTACACCATAGCCACGTGCCTGAAGAATATTCAGAAGGCACTGCAAGAGATGAAACCTGCAACCGTGAATGCGAGCTGGAAGAAGTTGTGGCCCCAGATTGTTTACGACGACGAGGGATTTACACCTGCTGAGATTCAACACTCTGCAATACGGAAATCTGTGCAGTTGGCTGCCATAATTGGAGGTGATGGGTTTGGCGACATGACGACTGAAGACGTCGACGAGTTGTTGGACTGCCATTCCCAGCCGCTAACTGACGCAGACCTAGAAGACCTGACGAAATCGGCAAGCGAAGAAGAGAGTGAAACCCAGGAAGAGACCCAAGAAAATGTCGAAGAAACGGGCTTAACACTAGAACGGCTTGCCAAGGTCTGCAACCATATAAAGGAGGTGAAAGAAATGTTGCAAGAGTGGGACAAGGATATGGTTCGTTCTATGCAATTCTCCAACAAGGTCGATGACATCATGACTCCCTACAGGATGCTCTTAGAGCAAAAAAAGAAGCAGCAGCAGCAACTTCCGATCACAATGTTCTTCCAGCCTCGCAAAAAAGAGCCAGTTCCTCCTGCTAGTACGCCTTCGGAAGAAATTGAAGAAGTTGAAGAGGTGTCCCAGGAAAAGACACCTCCGTCTGAAGAGACGTAAAATACTATCATTGGCTGCACAGTAGAAGACATCATCAGCTTCATCATCATCATTTCTACTGTGCAGCAAATTCATCGCCATCATCATTCAAGTTTTTCTTGAACTTCTTTCGTGGTGAGTACAGTAACAATCTTTATTTTTTACTTTAATATTCTAACATTTTAATATTTATGCCTGTTTTATAGTTTAGTACTGTATGCATTAAGTTAAAGGGAAGGTTTTAAAAGTCTACATGTTGTAACCTATCATATTTTTTTTGTTTAAAATTTACATTTACGTACGTAAAACAATCTCTCTCTCTCTCTCTCTCTCTCTCTCTCTCTCTCTCTCTCTCTCTCTCTCTCTCTCGTAAATTGTTTTCCTGCTTTGCTACGTACAGTATGTACTGTATGATTTTATATAGATACGGTAAATTATATTTGTAATAACATATTTTGTAAATGCGTTTACTGTAAATATCATTATTTATCACTTTCATCATGCGCGTTAAATGCCTTCTTTGTTCTGAGCGTGGTTGTTTACTGATCGTACAGTACTTTATGACGCCATCGTTTCAGGCGGCGTCATAAAGAAAAACATTTCATTTGGAAGTCCTAAGAAAAATTAAGTAAAACAATGGTAATAACAAAATCAACATACTGTATAATCAATATAATCGATGCAGAAACTAACCTATACATATATGTGTACACTAAATGAGTTTGTTTCTTCATTATGATCAGAGATGAATGTAAACAAAACATTGGTTGCCATTTTTTATCGTGCTTTTTAGCGTGTTTAGGAAACGCATGATATAAAATCGCCTTTAATATTTGTGCATGTTTTAGTTTAGGGTACTGTAGTACATGCATTAAGTGTTCTGTACATTAAAGGGTAGTTTGTTAACAGTACTACGTACAAGGGAAGGTTTTAAAAGTCCGAATATACATGTTAAATAAATAGGTAAATATGGTGTCACTACTTCGTGGATTTTCACCTATCGCGGCCGGGTCTGGAACCTATCTACCGCGATAAACGAGGGTTCACTGTATATATATATATATATATATATATATATATATATATATATATATATATATATATACACACAGTATATATAAACTAGCCAAAAGATTAAAACATTGTGACCATTGCTTATTAATCAGTAAATACTAAAACATCTCTAATCACAAGGTAATTACTGTTATTTTATTAACAATTTACAAGCTGATGGTGAAATGAGATTTATAAGTACTTTATCATAAGGGCAATGCAAAATGTCAAGCTATAGGATGATAAAAAAAAACGAGACCATATCAACTGTGAAAAATTCAAGTTTTGTGATTATAACTACTGGATATTCAAACTTTGAAAACAACTAACAAGTTCATTCAAATGAAAATAATAACATATAGATCATAAGAGTTGTCGATTTAAAATAAAAGGTTGCAACAGTATTCAAATAAACTAATTGAATATACAATTCAAGTAGCTTTAATTTTAACCAGCCTTACCTCTCACATGGTAGGAAGATTACTGCAAGTATCAAGCCAAAGACCAAAAGCAAGAATGCAGTAAACAGCTGCTGAATATTAAGTGCTACCACAGATTCACTTGTGCAGAGGGGTGGTGGTGGTTGCCAAGCCTTCCATAGGCGGCTAAAGATACCTCCATCAATCATTCGCATCAGTCTAGATATATAAGAAAGAAATATTCTCACTGAATAACTCTATAACATAGTTCTTATCAAACCATTATAACTACTCTCTCAAAATATACTTAAAATATAATAGCATGCTCACAAATAAAATATCATGAAATGTGGCCAACTGAACTGTATGAAAATGTTACCATCTCAACTATATGAAAATGTTCCCAACTGAACAGTATGAATGGTAAGAAGACAATAGAAGATAGAATCATCCATGTCTGGATTCCAGTAGATCGAACACAAGTAGAAGTTGTTATGCCTGCCACAAACTTTTATTACCTGAATCTCATGACATCCACATTCATAGTAGGACTTATGAGAAGCATGGTATTCAGTCCTGATATACACCGTCATTCCACTGGCTCTAGGGATGGCATCACGTTTAAACATTATTGGCTTCTTAAAACCAGTTATAAGGAGCTTAGATGAGTGCCTCATATTAGAAACCAAAGTTTCTGAGCACAAAAGAATATCATACTGTTTGGACGCAACTACAAGGTCTTGAATATTTGCATGAAGGTCACGAATATTGCTGTACAGTAAACGACATTGATGAAATCTAGGACATACTGGTCCCAGATTTTGCTCAATGTCTCCAGACAGCACAAGAATTAATGGTAATAAAAAACAGACATCAACCTAAAAACTAGATTAACAAGAATAATAACAAAAACAATATGTACAAAAATATAAATAAAGTGATTGATCAAACCCATGGTCTATAGAAAAAAATTCGGAAAAACTAGTCAACATGGAAGAGCCGATACACCATGTAAGGATAAATACCCTCCAGGATAGTCACTTCAACTGAAGGGAGGACAGTTAGTATGGTTCTGAGAAGAAAAAGAGTCAGATAAGGAGAAGACAACCTCTTGATAAACCACTAGGCTTCCATGGCCCTTCTATTAAGCCTGCCCAACACACCATTTAAAAAAAAAAGAAGAGAAAAAAAATAAGATAGAACATCATGAGCTGTAGGTCTTCAAGCTTGAGGAGGGGCAGGATTAAGAATAAAGTCAATG
Source organism: Palaemon carinicauda (assembly GCF_036898095.1). NCBI lineage: Eukaryota > Metazoa > Arthropoda > Malacostraca > Decapoda > Palaemonidae > Palaemon > Palaemon carinicauda. Next base: position 263,893,795 of record NC_090725.1, on the reverse strand, counting down.
ACTTTGCAAATCTAAGAAGAGATGGTATTCTTGGTGACCCTCCTTTTAATCCTACCCGAGCTAACGAAAAGGGCTAAAAGCGGGGGTCGAGTCGCTGTAGTGCACTCAAGATACTATCTAAAACTCCTTACTGGACAAAGAAACAGTTGATCTGGGTCAGAGGTTACAGAACGTTGAGACTTAATCTGAAGGAGCCTGAATCTAGGGTCCAGTAACCCAGAATTTTGAGTATTTGCAATGAACTCAGAGACTAAGCTGAGTGTCACTTCCCCCCATCCCCTTGAATAGGTGATGTCGTATGAGATACCATGAAGTTCACTAACTCTCTTTGCCGAGGCTAAAGTAAGTAGGAACGCCATCTTCAAAGTGGCTTACAAGGACGACCTTTAAGGATCTCAAAATGCAAACCACGTTCCAAGGAGGAGGTCTAATCTTCGACTGGGGGTAAATGATCTCATAACACTGTATGAGAAAGGAAAGCTCCAACAAAAAGGAAAGGTCTACTCTATTCAATGTAAAGGCTAGGCTTCAGGCTGAGCGATAGCTTTCACCACCGAGCGTGAAAGGAATTTTCCTTCCTGAAGGTATACAAGAAACTCAGCTATTACAGGAATAGTGGCATCGGGAGGAGAGATACCCGTTCCATGACACCAACCACAGAAGACTGTCCATTTTGTATGATACACTGCTGCCAAAGATTTTTGCAGCTATATAGACATTCTTTTAGTATCCTGTTGCGAAAAGCCTCCTTGTGAAAGGAGACCCTGGACAGTGTCCAGGCGTGAAGCCGAAGAGACAGGATGGTCTTGTGAAAGATTTAGATGTGTGGTTGTTTGAGTAGATCTGCTCATGGAGAGAGTTCTCTCGGGAGCTCTACTACAAGTTGCAGAAGGTACGGGAACCACTCTACGTGATGCCATAGTGGAGCTATGAGGGTCATCATTAGATTTTTGGTTGGTCTAGTTTTGTTGAGCAGTCTCCTTATCAGACAAAATGGGGGAAAGGAGTACATGTCAATGTTTTCCCACTGTTGTTGATATTGAAAACAGGTCCACAGTCGGGGAACCCCACAAAGTCAGGACTTTGTTAGATATAAAAGGATTCAAATACCATTCGGAGCCCACTATCTGAGTCGCTCTACTCAGAGTTGTCTGCTAGCATATTCTTCTTGCCCGGAATGAAGCAAGCTGATAGGGTCCCCGAATGTGCTTCTGCCCATCTTAGTATCTCTCATAAAGGCTGCAAAAAGGTAACGCCTTGTTTCTTTAAGTAAGCCACTATTGTGGTGTTGTCACTCATCAACACTACAGAGTGACCTGCCAGCAGCAATTGGTAGAACTGTTAGAGCTAGGAATGCTGCTCTCATCTCTAAGAGATTTATGTGCAGATACCTTTCAGATTTGAACCATAGGTCTGAGACCGTGTGATGTAGAAAGTTGGGCCCCCATCCTTCTTTTGATGTGTCTATGAAGAGCATCAAGCCCAAAGGAGGTTCTCCTCTGCCACCCAACATCGTAGATCTGTTACTTGATCCTGATCTACCAGCACTAGGTCGTCTGAGGAGCCAGTGTGTTAGTTCCACATGGGCTTTAGCAGCCATTGCAGGGATCTTATCCTGAGGCAGCCGTTGGGAACAAGACGAATCAAGGAGGTTAGATGACCTAGAAGGCACAACCACTGACGGGCTAGTAGATTTACTTGTCTGAGGAGGGAACGAGCCACTTCTCTCAGCCTGTGTACTCTGTCGTCTGATGTAAAGACTTTTTGAAGGTTGGTGTTTATGATCATACCGAGATAAACCAGTCTCTGAGATGGAAGCAGTGATGACTTCTTGAGATTTATCACGCTCTCCAGATCATGACAAAGCTTGAGAAGCCTGTCTTGATGATGTAGAAAGTTCATCTTAGAGTCTGCCAGAATCAGCCAATCGTCTAGGTATTTTAAGAGAAGAATACCATTCTTGTGCGCCAATGATGACACTAGGGTGAACACCCTGGTGAAGACCTGGGGTGCTGTCGAGAGACGGAAGCAGAGAACCTAGTAATGCTTGTTATCGTGTATGAATCTGAGATACTTCCTTGAAGACGGATGGATTGGGATCTAGAAGTATGGGTCTTCGAGATCAAATGTACTCATGAAGTATCTTTGTCTTACTGCTTGGATGACTGTCTCTGCCATCTCCATCCTGAACAGAGTTTGTAGGACAAACTTGTTCAGGGGCGAGAGATCTATGACTGGTCTCCAGCCTCCAGATGCCTTTTTCACAGGAAAGAGTCAACTGCGGAAGCCTGGAGACCTGTACGGAACCTCTTGGAGAGCGCCCTTCTGCAGCATGGTCTGGACTTTGGCACTCTTTCATGATTCACCTCTCTCAAAACCTCTGGGGATCAGCAAAAGGAAGCAAGCATCTGCATCCTGTACATTTTGACAACAAAAAGATGCTTGAATTACAATAGCTTTTTTTAAAGAATGGTTTTTAAATTATTTTATTCTTCAAGAACAATATTTAAACAATGTCAAAATCCTATTCGTTTTAAGGTACAGTACTTCTCCACTTAGGTAAAGATCAAAGATATCTATAAAACCAAGGGAAACGCATCCTGATGGGAGATTAGCACAATAGTTTGTTAAAAAAAATTTTAATGATAGTGAGAAGGTGAAGCAGGGAATTACCTGTCACGGCCGATGTTAAAACTAATTTCCTGTTTGGTGGGCTTAGTGTGGAAGGTGAAGAATGGCATAAATATAAAATTCTAAAGTCATAATCCTACACAGTTGTGGAGCAGTCGTTTCTATGTCCATGCATTGAGATTTGAAGGTAAGATTTATTGAAATATCAAGTATGATAAGATTTGCCCAACATTATGTCATATTCTTAAACACATGAAAAGTCTGGAACTTTTTCAGTAACACAAAATTAAAAAATATATCTAATGAATTCAAGGACTAGTAAACTTACTACTTGCCCGATTACAACAAAATAATTCACCTCAATGGTGTGGTTAAAAAAAGTAGTAATATTTTCCTTATAAAAAAGTGAAAAAACTTTCATGACTTACTGATTATTGAATATTTTCAGCAAAGGTGACCCTTTTTGAACAGCAAAACCTGTCTGCTGTATGAAGTATTTTCCTGGTATCATAACTGCACCACAAACTCCACTGAATTCTGTCCGGTACAAATTTTCCTCAATCATGAAGACATATTTTTCTTCCAGGACCTGTAAGATAAAATTCCAAATCTATATGATATGCAATACTTGCCCCAGAAAAAAAAATCTTGAAATGCATTTCACAAATATCTTAGCCCTTCAACTGTTTTATACATATACTTAAGACATTAATTATGTACATTTATGGTCCTTGATTAACAGAGTATTGTTGTTAAACAGTATACTATATATATACAACTCACTCTAACAGATCCCTTTCAAAGTTTTTCCTATTGAATACGAGTTTTCTAATCCTTTAGCAGTCTTGGATATCATACACAAACAGTTACAGTCTCTCCCATCCCAAATTTCAACATTTTTACTCCCCTTTTGCTTACTGTTCCCCAATTTTTTGGTCAATTATGATAACCAAAATATTTACATATATAAAAATGAATAAATAAAAAATTTTCAACCATAATTCCTACTACTATTATAAAGTATAAGTTTATAATAAGAATAAGATGAAAGGAATAAAAGTAAAACAAATGGGAATAAGAAAGAAAAACAATTAATGGCAAAATAAAGAAAAACTGTATACCCCAAGCTAGCTGTAAACTGGATTGACCCCACTTTTACAAAAGAGAGAGAGAGAGAGAGAGAGAGAGAGAGAGAGAGAGAGAGAGAGAGAGAGAAATCATATGTAATGCATATAATTTAATAAGAGATGTAAGTGGTAAAATATGATATTTTAATTATAAAATAAATTTTTGAATATACTTACCCGGTGAATATATAATAGCTGCTGCTCCAGCGGCTCGACAGAAAAACACACAAAAACTCGCGAGCGATCGCTATGAAGGTTGCGGGTGTGCCCACCAGCGCCAACTATCGGCCAGATACCGCATATGCATGTAAACAAGCCTCAATTCTTCTCGTCCCGCTGCATCTCTATTGGGGAGGAAGGGAGGGCCTTTAATTTATATATTCACCGGGTAAGTATATTCAAAAATTTATTTTATAATTAAAATATCATTTTTAAATATTTAACTTAGCCGGTGAATATATAATAGCTGATTCACACCCAAGGTGGTGGGTAGAGACCAGAGTTAATTAAGTTTACAGCGTATATGCTTAGAGTTTTTGACAGTTATAATATAACAAAACCAAAATATATAGGTACCTGGTAAGGAAGTTGACTTCGACGATTACTCTGCCTTGTAAGTCTGTCTTCCTCACGAAGCCCAGCGATCCTCGTAGGATGCTGAAAGACTCCCAGGAGCTGAAGTATCAAGGGCTGCAACCCATACAAACAGGACCTCATCAAACCCCTAATCTGGGCGCTCTCAAGAAATGACTTTGACCACCCGCCAAATCAACCAGGATGCGAAAGGCTTCTTAGCCTTCCGTACAACCCAAAAAACAATATTAAAAACATTTCAAGAGACAGATTAAAAAGGATATTGGAATTAGGGAAGTGTAGTGGTAGAACACTCACCCACTACTGCACTCGCTGCAACGAATGGACCCAGTGTGTAGCAGTCCTCGTAAAGAGTCTGGACATCTTTTAAGTAAAATGACGCGAACACTGACTTGCTTCTCCAAAAAGTCGCGTCCATAATACTTTGCAGAGATCTATTTTGCTTGAAGGCCACGGAGGTTGCTATAGCTCTAACTTCGTGCGTCTTAACCTTAAGCAAACATCGGTCTTTCTCATTCAAGTGAGAATGAGCTTCTCGTATTAAAAATCTGATAAAATATGACAAAGCATTCTTTGACATAGGCAATGATGGTTTCTTAACTGAGCACCATAATGCCTCAGATTTACCCCGTAATGACTTAGTACGAGCTAAATAGAACTTAAGAGCTCTAACGGGGCATAATACTCTTTCCAGTTCGTTGCCTACGATCTCTGATAAACAAGGAATATCAAAAGATTTAGGCCAAGGACGAGAAGGCAGTTCATTTTTGGCCAGGAAACCAAGTTGAAGTGAACAAGTGTTTTTTTCTGTAGAAAAGCCGATGTTCTTACTGAAGGCATGAATTTCACTGACCCTTTTAGCCGAAGCCAAGCACACTAGGAAAAGCGTCTTGAGGGTGAGATCCTTCAGGGAGGCTGAATGTAATGGCTCAAACCTGTCTGACATGAGGAACCTTAGGACCACGTCTAAGTTCCATCCAGGAGTTGCCAAACGACGTTCCTTAGAGGTCTCGAAAGACTTAAGGAGATCTTGGAGATCTTTATTGTTGGAAAGATCTAAGCCTCTATGCCGAAAGACCGAAGCCAACATGCTCCTGTAGCCCTTAATCGTGGAAGCTGAGAGGGAGCGAACCTTTCTAAGATGTAAAAGAAAATCTGCGATTTGGGCTACAGAGGTACTGGACGTGGACACAGATGCTGACTTGCACCAGTCTCGAAAGACTTCCCACTTCGACTGGTATACTCTAATGGTAGAAGCTCTCCTCGCTCTTGCAATCGCACTGGCTGCCTCCTTCGAAAAGCCTCGAGCTCTTGAGAGTCTTTCGATAGTCTGAAGGCAGTCAGATGAAGAGCGGGGAGGCTTTGATGGACATTCTTTACGTGGGGCTGACGTAACAGATCTACCCTTAGAGGAAGACTTCTTGGAAAGTCTACCAGCCATCGAAGTACCTCGGTGAACCACTCTCTCGCGGGCCAGAGGGGAGCAACCAACGTCAACCTTGTCCCTTCGTGAGAGGCGAACTTCTGCAGTACCTTGTTGACAATCTTGAATGGTGGGAATGCATATAAGTCCAGATGAGACCAATCTAGGAGAAATGCGTCTATGTGTATTGCTGCTGGGTCTGGGACTGGAGAGCAATAGATTGGAAGTCTCTTGGTCATCGAGGTGGCAAAGAGGTCTATGGTGGGTTGACCCCAAGTCGCCCAAAGACTCTTGCACACGTCCTTGTGGAGGGTCCATTCCGTAGGAATTACCTGACCCCTCCGACTGAGACAGTCTGCTAAGACGTTCAAGTCGCCCTGGATAAACCTCGTTAACAGGGAGATGCCTCGATCTCTTGACCAAATGAGCAGGTCCCTTGCGATCTCGTACAGCGTGAGGGAGTGGGAGCCTCCTTGCTTGGAGATGTACGCCAAGGCTGTGGTATTGTCGGAGTTGATCTCTACCACTTTGTTTCGAAGGAGACTTTCGAATTTCATCAAGGCCAAGTGGACTGCCAAAAGCTCCTTGCCGTTGATGTGCATGCTCCTCTGACTTGAGGTCCACAGACCTGAGCATTCCCGACCGTCCAGGGTCGCACCCCAACCCAAATCCGACGCGTCTGAGACTAGTACGTGGTTTGGGTTCTGAACTGCTAGGGAAAGTCCCTCTCTCAGACTGATATTGTTGTTCCACCATTTCAGGCATGCCTTTACTGGTTCGGAGACCGGGATTGAGACCGTCTCTAACGTCTTGTCCTTGTTCCAGTGAAAGGCTAGATGGAACTGGAGAGGCCGAAGGTGTAGTCTTCCTAGCGAGACAAACTGCTCCAGGGATGATAGAGTTCCTACTAGACTCATCCAATTCCTGACTGAGCACCGTTCTCTCTTCAACATTAGTTGGACTTTGAGCAGGGCTTGATCTATTCGGGTGGCAGACGGAAAAGCCCGAAAAACTGGACTGCGAATCTCCATCCCTAAATACAGTATAGTTTGGGATGGAATCAGCTGGGACTTTTCTAGGTTGACCAAAAGTCCCAATTCCTTGGCCAGATCCAATGTCCAATGAAGATCCTGCAGACAGCGATGACTGGACGAAGCTCTGAGAAGCCAGTCGTCCAAGTACAGGGAGGCTCGGATTCCCGATAAATGGAGGAATTTTGCCACATTCCTCATAAGCCTCGTAAACACGAGAGGAGCAGGACTTAGGCCAAAGCACAGGGCCTGAAACTGGTATACCACATTCCTGAAAACAAACCTCAGAAACGGTTGGGAATCTGGGTGTATAGGGATGTGGAAGTACGCATCTCGTAGATCGAGAGAGACCATCCAGTCTCCCTTTCTGACCGCTGCTAAGACTGACTTCGTGGTCTCCATAGTGAACTTTGTTTTCGTAACAAAGACGTTGAGCGCACTGACGTCTAGCACCGGTCTCCAACCTCCTGTCTTCTTTGGGACTAGGAAGAGACGGTTGTAAAACCCCGGTGATTGAAGGTCCGAGACTTTCACCACCGCTCCCTTCTCTAGCAACAGAGACACTTCTAGGTTTAGGGCTTGTCTCTTTGACTCCTCTCGGTACCTGGGAGAGAGGTCGATGGGGGTTGTCGCTAGAGGAGGTTTGCGTACAAACGGAATTTTGTACCCCTCTCTGAGCAACCGAACAGACTGTTGGTGTGCGCCCCTCTTCTCCCAGGCCTGCCAGAAGCTCTTCAATCTGGCTCCTACTGCTGTCTGAGGCTGTGGGCAGTCAGACTCTGCCACGTGAGGACTTGGCTCCTCTCTTCTTTCCTCTCTTTCCCTCGGCACGAGTACTTCCCCTGCTGGGAGCTCTGCCACGAAAGGGCGGGATAAATCTGGATGCCGGAGTGTCGATCCTGGGTCTTACAGCAAAGGATGTAGAAGGAGTCCCCTTGCGAGCAGAGGACGCCATCAAGTCATGGGTGTCCTTCTGCACAAGCGAAGAAGCTATGTCCTTAACCAATTGTTGCGGAAACAAAAACTTTGATAAGGGAGCAAAGAGCAGTTCTGATCTCTGACAGGGAGTAACTCCTGCCGAAAGAAAAGAGCAAAGGGACTCTCGCTTCTTTAAGACTCCCGACGTAAAAGAGGAGGCGAGCTCATTGGAACCATCGCGGATGGCTTTATCCATACATGACATTATCAGTAAGGAAACATCTCTATCAGCCGATGAGATTTTCCTACTTAAAGCTCCCAATGACCAGTCAAGGAAGTTGAAAACTTCAAAGGCCCTGTATACGCCTTTCAGCAGATGGTCAAGATCCGAGGAGGACCAACTAATCTTCGAGCGTCTCATGGCTAGGCGGCGGGGAGAGTCTACGAGGCTTGAGAAGTCACCCTGGGCAGAGGCAGGGACTCCCAAGCCGAGAACTTCTCCCGTGGCATACCAGACGCTCGATCTAGACGAGAGCTTTGACGGAGGGAAGGCAAAGGCCGTCTTCCCCAAACTCCTCCTGGTATCTAACCAGTCACCTAAAAGTCGTAAAGCTCTCTTGGAAGAGCGAGAGAGCACTAGCTTAGTAAAGGCTGGCATGTTAGCAGGTAAGCCTAGAGCAAACTCAGACGGAGGCGAACGAGGAGCAACAGTGACAAAGTGATCGGGAAAAAGCTCCTTGAAAATTAACATGACTTTCTTAAAGTCCATTGAAGGAGGAACCGTTCTGGGTTCGTCTACATCCGAAGGATGATCATCATGATGAGGGTCAGCAACGTCCTCATCTGAAGGATCTTCATCCGACAACTGCTGAGTAACAAGCAAAGGGGTTGGCAATGCTTCACACGCAAAGTCCACACGCACTGGTGCATTAGTAGCAGTCCAGGACGCTACGTCATGTAACTGCTTAACAGCCTGACTGTCAACAACAACAGGAGCGGGAGGACGCTCGACGTCAACTCGAGACTGTTTTGACTGCCTAGACTGAGCAGTCAAAACAACTCTAGACTGCGGTGGTTGACGCTCAGCGTCAAAACAAGTCAACTCCGCTGGTTGGCGAACGTCCTGAACGTCAACAAGAGCATTAGGAAGTGGCTGAACGTCCATATGCGGCTGAAAGTCAACACGTGACTGCATCGAGTGAGGCTCTACAAAGCGTGATTGACGTGACTTAGCAACGCCAACGTCAACAGGACGAGCAAAGGCTCGTTTTGGCGGCTGAAGGCCAGGATCTCGATTAGCTAAGCGGCGAGGATCATCGTGAACCTTTTCGGCAGAATAGTCTTCCATAAGGGAGGCGAGCTTGATCTGCATGTCTTGCAGTACAACCCATTTAGGATCAACGGGAATGGGTGTGGTAAAAGACGGGGTTAACGTCTGAGACTGCACAACCTTGCCTACACCAAGACTCTCAGAGCCTGTGTAACGTTGCTGCTTAGGCGGCGAGCAGTCTTCCGATGACTGTAAGGGGTCAGAGCTGTCCCAATGGCTACAACCAGGACGCTGGACCTGTCCTGAAGGGACCGACTTTCGCTTCAAGGGCCTTGAAACCTTGCTCCACGGTTTCTTATGCGAAAAGCCTTCGGATGACGAGGAGAAAATGGTCTCTCTCGTCTTATGGTAGGGGCGGTCTTGATGAGACACGCCTGTTACCATAGAGGGAACGTCTGTTCGCTGATCAAGGCCTCTCGAACCCATAAGTCGTACGACATTACTTCTCCCCTGGGCTTGGGAGCTTGCAAGAGGTCTCGGACTAGGCGAACGACAGGCACGAACAGACGAACCCTCGGTCGCAACACTGAAAACACTTTGCGCACTAATCACTTTCCCACGATTTTTCGCTGTGGCACTCTGACACTTTAGCTCTCTAACGTCCGCCATGAGTTGATTACGATCTGTAGCTAATGACTCAACTCTTTCACCCAAAGCATGAATGGCACGTAACATGTCCCGCATTGATGGTTCCTGAATGCCAGTAGGGGGTTCAGGCACAACCACTACAGGGGAAGGATTAGGTTCAGGGGCATGGGGAGAGGAAAAATCTACTGATCTAGAGGAACTCCTCCTCACCCTATCTCTCTCTAGCTTACGAGAATATTTGTCATATTCGAGCCAATCGAATTCCGAAAGGCCCACGCATTCCTCACACCGATCTCCTAATTGACAGGTTTTACCCCGACAATTAGAACACACAGTATGTGGGTCGAGAGAGGCCTTTGGAAGACGCCTATTGCAATCCCTAGCATTACACTTACGAAATCTAGGGGCTTGAGAAGCGTCAGCCATTTTGAATTAGTCAAAGAAAGTCCAAAAAACAATCCAAGTCATCAACAATTAAATCTGTCCAACAAAGAGTTCAAGAGTTTAAGTTGAGGAAAAACACCTGCACTGCGAAAGCTCAAACCAAAATGAAGTACTTCACCAAATATGTTGAGAAAACTCCAGGTTATACAGCGAGTAATGATACGTCTTGTCGTTAAGGCCGACAGAGAAGAATTGAGGCTTGTTTACATGCATATGCGGTATCTGGCCGATAGTTGGCGCTGGTGGGCACACCCGCAACCTTCATAGCGATCGCTCGCGAGTTTTTGTGTGTTTTTCTGTCGAGCCGCTGGAGCAGCAGCTATTATATATTCACCGGCTAAGTTAAATATTTAAAAACAAAAGATGCAGGTCATAAGAATAGAAAACTAATAATATGTAAATGATAAATGTAATTTAATATAGATAAAATGAAAGCATTGAAAAAATTTTGAATTATGGAGACATGTACATAAGTTTCAAATAAAAAGCTGTAATGTACATGAACTATCTGTTTACTTATATTTGAATATATGTTATCTATAAATTACTCTACATAAATTTATGAACAAGTTTAGAGCAATGTATGAGAATTTTATAAAATTACATACTACTTTTTGTAGATAATCTGTGTACGTTAAATGTCTACCAACTGAGCGTTAAGCTGACCAATAAGACAAGGAAGTCATTTCCTACTAGTTACTATTGAAGGGTTAATAATTACTTCTTTGCTTAAAAATAACTCATCCTTGAAGTAAAATTGTACAGTAATTTATTATTTGCAAATTACATTATACTTTAATCTTCAATGAGAAATAATTCTTGAAAAATTTGATAAAGCTTTAGAATAACTGCAGAATAAAACAGTACATAAAATATCTCGCAAGCTCGAAAGACATCAAGAAGCAAACTTTGCCTAAAAACCACACTAATATAAACAACTAGTAATAAAATCCCATGCCAAAGAATCACCCTTTCAAATAATACCCAATGATATTGTAAAAATATCTCACCCTTGTTATTCCTTCTATACTTGTGGCAGGTAGGTTGCTTGGATCTCTCACCAGTTCTTTCCAAACATCATGAAAAAGGCCTCCTTGTGAATTCTATTAATAATTAAGTTCATTAGTGTAACTCACTTTTTTATAAAATGTAATAAATCACACACATACACACTCAAACATTGATTGCTTAAGGCAATTTTCTTATCATTCATTGGCTACTTATTACTGTTAACAGCATTATAAGTTTCACTATCAGAGTTTATACTATTGTTGGTTACCTGCCATTAAATAAAATTCACTGCTGTATGAAAGTCTGTTTGCCAGTAAATTATCATAGGCACATATATCCATCATTGTCGTACTTGTTAGTCATTGGTATTTGATGTTAATAATTGAAAGGTAATTTAAAATTAAATAAGTTTTGATAGTCATCTATGGCTCTAAATAAAAGGCCGATGTACTTGGGACAACTCTTGCTTTTAAACAGCTCCTTTACAAAGAAAAACAAACACATACAAATTAAATAACGAGCTGCCTAAGAATCATAAAATAATTTTGAATAGTAAGGAACCAACCTCAAAATAACTCTGAATAGATATCTCTCTCTCAAAGCCAAAAGAGTACATTCCATTCTGCAACAGATTTTGCAGGCTAGTTATTTGGGTGGTGGTCGAAGCAACTGTCAGCATTGATACAAGGGCACTTGTGTAGTGGGCATACACAAGCAATGTTGTAAGGAAAATTGTTATAAATATAATCCTAGTAGAAATGCTCCTCACCTCCAACCAAGATCCTGTAAAAAAATGATAAAGCACAATATCAAAAATTTCCACATAAAACCCTTCTACTATAATGTGAAATATTATATGAGAAATATCAAACCTTCTGAGTGCCAAACCCTCACCAAAATATCTGGCACTCAAAACACCAGGCCCTCTTCAGGGACATTTTACTTTACTCATCTTGGCACAAAACTATCAGAAATAGGACTTTTAAAATTTTCTGGACATAAAATATATAAAATGATGCTCAAAATGAAACATACTAACTTTAACTATTAACATACACTATACAGTACATTAAACATTACATAAAATAGATCATGAAGGAAAGCAAAATACCCTTTAAACCAAGCCTGCTTTTGTTGATAGATCCAAAGCAACTATACTACTAAACCATCTGCAGTTAATAAGATTACAAAGTTTCAAGTTTTATACGGTTGTTTTTAAGAAAAATTAACTTCTAGTATCGAGTCATTGCTTTCTTACAAAATATTGTTTAAAATTAAATCTAGTTCAAACTAAAATGTAACATTCAAAGAAAACTTTACCCTGAACACTGAAAGCTCCAACTGTACAGATGTAAGCATCCTTCAAGGAAATCTTCTCTGTTTCTTGAGGAGAAAAATGAGAACAAAAGCAAAGAAAGGGCGGAATTAAAAGAGCAAAGGCTATGGTTGCAATCCATGATGATGGAACCAGCTCACTGGTAAAGCTAGTCCATGTTCTTTCCATCAGTCCTGGTCGACGGACTACAAGCTGATACCTGCCAAATGAGACAACTTGTTCAATGCTAATATAATTTTCATAGTATTATGTAAAAAAACAATCTACTTCTTTTCCTTATATTTAATGACAATAAAATCTAGAGCTTTATAGTATTCTGACTTTTATAACTTTTCTTACTAAAACTTTTGGTACCTAAGAAAATATAAAATAAATTTATTATGGCAAGATAAAAATCATTGATCACTACAGAAAACAACTATGACGTACTGGAATTGAAGAATACAATCTTAAAAGCTTCTACAAAACAATGTATTCCAGCCAGACTACTACTAAAGATGAGTTTTGTACTCATTATGCTGTACCTGGGATAATAATTACAATAATTTTCTTATACTATGTAAGGATTCTGCAATGACTTCATAATGAAAATGGCAATATAAGTTACCATTTGATAAAAATTTAATTCTATTCATCAAGAGGCCTTTTATTTCTGTAAGTAAAAATACTGAATTCATTTTATTTGAATTTTGAGATTTTTTTGTAGGTAAATATCAAAGGTATTATTTCAATATAATGAAAAAAAAGTGACTAAATATTTTATATATCAATCATCAAAGTAATATCTAAAACTTAAAACATCACAAAGTATAAATGAAATCTGTTAACACGGATTTTTTTTTACCTTAATTTGATGGTACAATACCTCATCACAGCGTTTCATGGAAACATGAAAATCTGAAATCCTAATATCACATTTTGTTAAAAGTAAGAAAAGAATTGGAGTTCAATGAAAGATTAAAAATAGCAAATCAGAAAATGGCAAGATTAAATAAAATTTGGAAATCAAATTGCCTGAAATTATGTATAAAAATCAGGCTATATATCAGTTTAGTGAGATCAGTGCTACTATATGGACATGAGTCGTGGTATGACAATGAAACAATATCCAACAGATTTTGTAGATTTGAGAACATAGCTCTCAGAAGAATATTGTGTGTTAAATGGTAGGACAGAATTAGAACTGAAACTATAAGATAAATTACTTGAGTGCCATATGTGGATATCATGGTGAGGGGTAGATGGAGATGGTTTGGGAATGCTCTTTGCGATCCCCAAGAGAGATTAGTTCACCAAACATTTAATTGGGCTTCAGAAGGCACTAGGGGAGTTGGAAGACCCCGACTTATATGGCTGAGGACTATGAAGTGTGAAGTAGGAGATGAAGAGTGGAGAAGTGTTAATTTAAAGTCCAAAGATGGCGACGACTGGCAAAATCTAACTGAGGCCCTTTGCGTCAATAGACGTAGGAAGAGATGATGAAGAAAAGAACAAAAAACAATTTTGTTTAAATCAAGAAAATACAATATGACATTTTCTGTAATTACCCAATTTCCTCAAGACCTATAAGGAAGTCAATCACTCTAACTCTAGCATTGCTGTTATCTAAAGAAGTTACTACCACATCAGCATTGTTATTCAACAACTCATTTACAAGTCCATTCCATACGCCATTTGATGGGCTTCCCCACAATCCATCTGGTGGTTGACGGCAAGAATAACTGGGAATAGAACAAGCAATAAATTAAAAAAAAAAAATTGTGTGGTAACAGATAATGACATAAAGCTACCAAATCGTATTTTCTTATTTTCTTTATCAATCATTGAAGTAAGGAAAGGATGAATATATCAGTGCAATGAAATTCAAGTAAATTGAACAAAAAGCTCAATCCAAAACACTATTTGGTATAAGTGTCTTGCTTCAATAAACTGTTTTGTAAAGATTTAAATAAAACATATACACCATATACATAACCCTCAGGTTTCCCTTCACTTTGTAAATTTAGTAGCATGAAAACTGATATACAGATGTAGTATAACATTTCTAACAGACAAAACCTTTACCATAAAAATCTTGTGTTCTGCACATGCAATAAAGTAATGGTAATAATGTAAAAGGTATTTAGCATAGAACAATGCCTACCAAATTTTTGTACAGGATGAACAACTCAGAAAGAAATGCATGGTTTTAAATTTCAAAATTTCAGTATGTAGCCCTATATTAAACCAGAAAATTTATTTTCAAAATTTCTATCACAAGAAAAACTTACGTGAAGCCTAACCTATCCTGCAAGGTGTGCCAAACATCTCCAGCATAACCCCCTGTGATTTCTACATTGAGATCTTTGTCAGGCATACTTAAATACAGAAATGGAGGTTGCTGAAACAGAAATAAAAATAAAATAACCCAGACTGCTCTGATAGTTACATAATTTTTCATATAACAGTACGGTAAAGAATGGTAATTTTATTTGAAATTGGAATGGTAGTCACTTACCAGACAACATATCAATGTAGCAGGAATCACTAAATCCATGCATTTATTGACTCGTATAAGTCAGACTGGGGAATATAAATTTGGGTCCAATCACATCTACAAAGTAAAACAACCAAAAAGTTACAGTACTCATCCATATCTATTGCTGCCATGGGATAAGACATCTTAGAAAGTACTGTATGCTAACTGATACTGTGAGTACCATCTACTAGGGTATAATCAACAACAAAAGCTGAAAAGGAGATATTATTGACGAGTCACTTAGTATAAAATGTCCAAGGCCTATAAGAACAACTGATAGACGAGTCTCTCATGTAAAACCTCTTATAAAGCAGATTTATTCATACTGTACCTAAAAGTATGGTAACATATAACGTACCGGTATCTTATTCATGTTTATACATATTAGGATGAGATATTGGAACTTTCACAAGAGGCAAACTAGCACACAGAGTAAAAAATTCACAGCATCCAGGAATCAAAACTTCTACTAATGTGGCAGTCATCAAAACTCCTCTGAGTAAGTTCACAGTAAGACACGGAAGGGACAGTTAAAATTATGATTAATATTATTTTACTTGGGGGGAACATTAAGTTGAAGACAAAAAAATCGCTTGAAGGAGATTCTTAAATAGAACGTAAGAGGCATCACGTATCCTACACGTGGATAGTAACAGAAAGACAGGGAACTATAATGTTAAGACTTATTGAACATAATATATGATTTAAACGGGAGAAGCCAAGACAATAGGGAAAGGCAAAAGAGGCAATAGCCCTAAGCCCAAATGAGTTTAGAATTGATGGCAGATAATTCCATAGCTCACCTAACATCAGAAGTGTGATAGTTGTTCTGTTTTTTATCCATGATAACTATGGCTATCTCTCTCCAAGGATCAGACTTTAACCAGACATTGCCAGATTTGATATTTGATTAGCAGACCATAGACACTATCCTTGAGGTAATCTACAGATCCTAAAAAAGGCCTGAGTGGGTACACAACTAAAGAAGTTAAGAAGAGTTCTGGGTAATATTAAAGTCTTACATCTAACCACAGGACACTTATTGTAGTCCAATCATAATATTTATACATTTGGGTTTTAAGGATTCATTTATTCACTAAAGAAACCCTCGATATCATTTAAGTATTACTTTAGATTTTTCACAGTCGTCTATTGGCATTCTGTCTGTCATGATCAGTGAGCTTCCCGTTGTTCTTGCTTCGCTTTACCCCGCAGGACACGGTAGGCCACCCTCACTATGTCTCAGTCTTGCTGTACCTACCGTATAGTACAGTAAACATTTGTTACAGTCTCTTTGTGACGAGTATAATGTACCAGTACGACGTTTTTATGCTCACTAAGAGGGCTTCATTTTACTCCCATCCAACCCATAAGTGCTAGAAGAACCTCATGATCTAGGAGTAAAAGGTTTAGGTCACAGACAAGAGTAAGGAAGGTTTGTCTTTTGCTGCCATAGGCCACATGTTCTTCTTCATTGTCACTTGCTGACTTTGTCATCTCTGTCAGATTTTCCTCCGTTAATGGATTTGAGCGGGTCTTGATCCAGTCGTTGCTACTCATATCGGTGAAGCCAGGTCCTCCTGGTAATTTTGCTAGCTCCCATAACTTTTCTACTGCCAAGTGGTGGATTTCATCACGAGAATCCTTTATAACCACTTCTGGCCCAAATTTCTCCCGGCAGGCATTCAGTGTTTTGGTTTCCATCTCTTTAATGCCTTCTAAATATTTTGAAGACACACTACAATGGTGTTCAGTGCTCATGCTAGAAGTTATCATATGGGTCCATAACCTTGATCATAGTGTATAGAGCCTTCAAAAGCACAACTAATACCTTGATCCGTGGGCTGAATCAGAAATGACACGTTCAGAGGTACGAATTCAACCTGTACACCCTCATATGATAGGCTTATCGTGCGGTCTCCAGCATTATCTTCTCGAAGAAGCACTTTAAAATCAAGGCTCTTTTTGGCAAGAAAAAGCTTGAATTAGGGGATGAAGCCTGGCTGAAACCGATCCAATGTCAGTGCATTTGATATCAATGACTTTAGATTGTGCATCTTATGCACTGGAAGCAGGTTCTTAATTTTGTTTTTGAGGGCCATTGGGATTTTAAGACTTAAAAATAGGTGCTGACTTTATTATAAAGCACACAGCCTTTCCAAACATTATAAGTGTGAGGCAATCTTTATAGGCCTTAAATACAGGGACTCTGGCCTCCTCCTTCACAATGAAAGTCTACAGTGACATTCATTTCCAAAAGACGCCAGTTTCATCTATATTGAAAAGTTGTTTACATGAATAACACCTTTCCTCAATGATAAGCGGCTGGTTTGTCAGTAGAGGCAGATTCTCCATACAGAGACACACTGCATTTTACAAAATCAGACCTTACTGGCATTAAATTTGGTTGGTTTGGTGGGAGATGTCAAAGATGGTCCTGGGTTGCTGTTACTGCCCTACTTAAACTTGCAGTAGAGCTGCCTGGCATTATTGCGTATGGTGTTGGTATCCAGTGAAAAGTTCTTCCTAAAGTCACTGATTCTAAGGGCTAATGCAGACTCCATCCTTAAGATAGAGTAATTGTGGGAAGTTACCACCCTTTTTTTGCTATCATATTACACGTGATATTTGCCGTCTTCCTTATACTCTTGCTCTTCTTGATACAGGTATAGAAAACAGATTAATTGATGCTGTAATGGCGGCCTATGTCCACATAGCTTCTCCTATCCCTAAGCATCTTTCTGAGGCACTTGGGTTAACTGACAAATCTTAGATGAGTTAGAATAAATTTCCTTTTAACAGATATACTGTAAAACCTTAAATATTTTTTTCCTTGTTTTATTGTGTATTGGTAAATAAAATGAGAAAGAACCTGAAAATCACTGCACATAAAACACATCAAATGGCACTCAAAAATCATTTAATCATAATATCTCAATCTATTCTGATACCCATCCAACTGCCTTCACTAAAGATATATTGTTACAGTAGAGTAAAATCAATAACTTAGAGAACCTTCACGATACTCTTTGCATTTATACAGACCATTTAAATACTTCTTTGTATGCGTCAAATGCCTTTTCAGGATCTACAATTATGTGGTACAATCTCTCCTTTCTTTACATGGTACTTTATATGTGAAAAGTGCTTCTTTACCCTTGCCACCTGCCATTTAGTCTCCATCCTCTTTTTACTGTATATACCTTTAGTGTCCTCTTCTACTCTTCTGAATGTCCTCTGTTACAGATTGAAGACTTTCTTCTCTTTAATTGCCTACCATACATCCATAAGTTATGTATATATATATATATATATATATATATATATATATATATATATATATATATATATACACATTATATATATATGTATATATACATATATATACATACATTATATATATAAATATATATATATATATATATATATATATATATATATATATACATATATATATATATATATATATATAATGCATAGACTATGATGAAGCCTTTGATTCTGTAAATATTTCAGCAGTAATGAAGGCCTTCCAAAACATATCTTTCCTAAAACTACATAAAGATAATGAGAAAATTCTAATAGAGAAAGGAGTTAGACAGGGAGACCCAATCTCTCATCAATTATTCAAAGCATGCCCAGAAGTAGTTTGTAAGAAGTTAGACTAGGAAAATGTAAAAATTAACATTAATGAAGAATACCCGAATAACTTAAGATTTGTAGATAACATAGTTCTATTTAGTGAATCATTGGAGAAATTGCAAAAGAAGATAGAAGTTTTCAGTAGAGAAGGAAGAAATGTAGGATTGAAAAAGAATATGAGTAAAACTAAGATAAGGCTTAATGAAAATCCAGACAACAAATAAGGGTTATGGACGAACTTCTAGAGATTGTTAATGAATATAAATATCTAGGACAGACAGTAAATGTTTCCCCAGGACATGAGACCGAAATTAAAAGGATAAGCATGGTATGTAGAGGTTTTGCTAAACAAAATGATATTATGAAAAGCAAAATTCTACTTTCTCTAAAAATAAAAATATCTAATCAGATGGTTCATACCAGTTAAACTTATGCAACAGGAACTTGGATCCTTATTAAAGCCTTAGAATTTAAGCTAGTTATAACTCAATGAGCAATGGAAAGAATAATGATGGGAATAACACTAAGAGATAGAAAAATAGCAGCATGTATATAAGAGCATCTAAAGTACAGGATATCATAACAATAAGTATGAAGAAGAAATGGATGTTGGCAAGACGTATAATGAGAATGACAGATAATAGATGGACATTAAAAATAACAGAATGGATCTCTAGAAATGTAAAAATATGTAGGGGAAGGAAGAGAAGATGGTGGAATGACGAGTAAAGAAAATGTGTGGGTATAAACTAATATAGGAAGACCATAAGGGCATGTCTGAGGCCTTCGTCCTGCAATGGACTATCAACGGCTGATATATATATATATATATATATATATATATATATATATATATATATATATATATATATATATATATATATGTGTGTGTGTGTGTGTGTGTGTGTGTGTGTGTGAGCGCGCGCCTCTATAATGTGCGTGTTTGTGTGCTATTGCAAAGTTGTGATGCCCTTTTCTTCTATCGGTAACCCTTTCATTATTCCAAATGCTCTAAATTAAATTCATATTAACTGATTTTGATAGTAATTCTTTATTAACTAGGGTCCTAAAAGGTCATCAACACATAGTGCGAGAGAACACTACTAATTGCATTCTATGTAATATGAACTACATAGGAATACTAATGTGCTACTAAAAATCTACAGTTTCTTTCATACAGCTCTCCGTTAATGTAAGATGGACATCCTAGAATTTACCGCTTTCTTAGTGAACCTTGGAAGTAAAATGTTTTGAAGCTTACGTCCAACGTAGTGCATCGCAGATGAAGTCCAGTTAAGTTCGATCGCCTGTGAACCCATGAAGTCTTGACGATGTTCATCTGACCAACACTTGTCCACTTCCCCAAGGATTGTATCTTAGGAGGGAGGTCAACTGCTACGTTATAGACTTCCTTCAGTTCTACAGACATTGTTGCGTTGTTCAAAATAGCAAAAGTCACCTGAGGAGAATAAAATACAAAACTATGACTGTAAACTAGAGTGAAAGAATGCTTTATAATCCTACAAAAATAAACATGATTTACAAAATATGAGCCTTTAATATAAGACATTTTAAGAGAGTTAATCATATAGTCCTTATCCAATAAATTAGCAGAGCAATAATTAGGAGAATACAGATTTAAAAGTTTATAAATCATTTGTAAAAAAATACAATATGTGATGCGACACTGGAATATTTCACAAAATCTTGTTTCGTTCTTTCTCCCTTTCATACTAACATATGCAAAGACGTATTCTTCAGCAAGCATTTTCCAAACGCAATTCTGCAAGGATAATCAATCAACAGAAGGAAAACTAATCCGCTACCATCAATACGGTTGCCATGAGAAAAATTAGCCTTTGTGAATTTATGTAAAACACTTTTTAAAAACATTAGTAGCAACAGGTCCTCGACAATGTCGGTCTGAGGAATGACGAAAAACAAGTTCTTTAGAAAGCATACTCAATCAATGTTATATCAAATGACAGTTTGTGTTGGAAGTAGGGATAAAATGTTTGTATCATATTAAACTTATTTATGTAATGCAAGGTTTTTGACAGGTAAATACCACTTTTGCTGCCGTTCGTTTGACAGGTGTACGGCAATACATTTGTCATGAACAGAAAGGTCATCGATGTAGATGAGACAGGGACATTACAAACTGGCAATTTTAAGTAACTCCTTAGGTTTATTAATTCTTGGACCAATTAACAAAAATATCATCTGTTATAAACATTTATTCATGATAAAAATCTGTGATTTTATGAATAATTTCAGTCTTGAATGTATATCTATGGTTGCTCGTTTCAGCCGCAGGAATGGTTAGTACTGTACTTCTGCACTCTAGAATGTCAGTGTTCACTTCTGTTGGGTCCCTGCCCATGTTGGGGTGGATGGAAATGAACGAGAAGATAAGGCAGCTAAGGAAGCTTCAGGGCTACGTAATCTACCCCCTGTAAGTATTCCTTAGAAAGATCTTAAAAGCAAGATACATTGTCCCAGTAAGAATAAGTGTCAGCATTGATGGTCTGAACTGACCACCAATACAAAATTGAAACAAATCCACCCTTCAGTGGATAAATGGTCTCCTGTAATTCTACAAGTAGGACAGATGATATTTTAACTAGACTGCGTATTGGCCATACACATGCAACCCACAAATATTTAATGAAGAGTGGCGGAGGAAGACAGGCCCCTCTTTGTAATACCTGTCAAGTAACAATAGACAAACATATTTTAGTCGATTGTCCTGTTTTTAATCTTCAGAGGAAGACACATTTACTCCAGGTCAAACCTTTAAGAGATATACCGGGGGGAAATTGTAATACCCTGAATTTGAAAAAAAAAATATATATATATAGATAATTGGTTTATATCATGAGCTTTGATTAATTTTATTAATTTATTTTTTATCCTTTTAATCCCTTCTTAATTTCCATTTAGATATTATTGCATAAAAGTTGTGTGATTGGTTTTTCAAGTAGAAATTATACCAAATGTTGAGAGTACGGTTATGATTGACTTACGGCCTGCCTAAGGCAAGAGCCCGTGTCTTACACAATGGTAAGGCAATCTGACAGACAGAGGATTGATCAATTTGCATTATACAGCGCTGAACTGCCTTTGATGTCCCAGTGCTTGGCTTAATTTTATATTCAATTCAATTCAACTCGTTTCAGCCGAATTGGTCACCTTTCGCTATATCGTCTATCCCTACTATGGCTTTAAAGAATTTACGTTCCTTTATCTAATTAAATGCATCGAAAAGGCAAAGAAGACTGTCGATGGCTTCTAGGTTTCAAAGCTTCTCCTTATACATTGAATATATACAAGGAAAAATTCAGAGGAATGGTCTTTAACTATAGCACATTTGGCCCACTTTTAATATACTCACTCTCTCTCTCTCTCTCTCTCTCTCTCTCTCTCTCTCTCTCTCTCTCTCTCTCTCTCTCTCTCTCTCTCTCTCTCTCTCTCTCTCTCTCTCTATATATATATATATATATTTCTTAAGTGAATTTCTTCTGTACATATAAGTCTTAGCACATAATAAACGAAAAAAAGAAGAATAAAATACAAAACAAACATTATTGTGGTAGCATAAAAAACTTTCTACCGCTAATTCATGCCTTAAGGCGTTTGAACACTATTTTATTCAGCAAAAATGTAAAAAGCTTCGAAGTCTTTCGTTCCGCCATAAGAAAACTTAAGACAGTTTCATAATTTAGCGATCCAGCAAAACTATTACATCGTACACACATTCCAGACGTTGGTAGTGTTTGCAGATATAATAGCATGTGTGATAACGGAATGCCCTCTAAAACAAATGATTATGATGGTGATAAAACATGTGGATATGGTACATTTGCTAATAGGGTATCATGGAAACGTTTGCACGAGGAAATAAATTGCGTTGTTATTTTCAGGAGCTATCCCTGTAAAGGATAAAATTGATAGTATTTTTCTAAAAAATATAAATATTGTTTCCCGTTCAGGAAAATCCAAATTCAATAATTACTGTTGACCAGCTGACCTCTCTTCAAAATCATAAACAATATGGATATAAGAAAAGATAACACATTTATTTCAGGTTTAATATAAAATCATTTTTAGAGAGAGAGAGAGAGAGAGAGAGAGAGAGAGAGAGAGAGAGAGAGAGAGAGAGAGAGAGAGAGAGAGAGAGAGAGAGAGCCTTACTTTATTGCCTTATTTTTTGTTTGGGTTCCCCCAGGTCCCTCAGTGTGAGGCACCTCGTATATCCACCAGAGAGTTGCTAATGCATCTTCCGGTGTATTTTGCATCTTCCAGTCTTGGATGGTCTGGGATGTATCTTAGGTATTTATCGAGCTTATTCTTAAACACATCTACGCTCACTCCTGATATGTTTCTTAGATGAGCTGGCAGCACATTAAATAGTCGCTGCATTATCGATGCTGGTGCGTAGTGGATTAATGTCCTGTGCGCCTTTCTTAGTTTACCTGGAATATTTTTTGGCACTATTAATCTACCTCAGCTTGCTCTTTCTGATATTTTTAGCTCCATGATGTTTTCAGTAATTCCTTCTATTTGCTTCCATGCATGTATTATCATGTAGTGTTCTCTTCTCCTTTCTAGACTGTATAGTTTTAAAATTTGCAGTCTTTCCCAGTAGTCAAGGTCCTTAACTTCTTCTATTCTAGCAGTATAGGACCTTTGTACACTCTCTATTTGTGCAATATCCTTTTGGTAGTGTGGGCACCATATCACATTGCAGTACTCGAGTGTACTACGTACATAAGTTTTGTAAAGCATAATCATGTGTTCAGCTTTTCTTGTTTTAAAGTGTCTGAATAACATTCCCATTTTTGCTTTACATTTAGCCAACAGTGTTGCTATTTGGTCGTTGCATAACATACTCCTATTTAACATTACACCAAGGTCTTTAATTGCTTCCTTGTTTGTGATTGTCTCGTTATTAGGTCCCTTGTATGCATACACCATTCCTTCTCTGTTTCCATAATTCACTGATTCGAATTTATCGGAGTTAAATACCATCCTATTTATCTCCGCCCATTCATATATTTTGTTTAGATCTCTTTGTAGTGAGTTCCTATCTTCATCACAAGTAATTTCTCTACTTATTCTTGTGTCATCGGCGAAACTTCTCACTACAGAGTTTTCAACATCGCAGTCTATGTCTGAGATCATAATAACAAACAGCAGTGCAGCTAAAACCGTACCTTGTGGCACGCCAGATATTACCTGAGCTTCATCCGATTTCTCGTCATTTGCAACCACTATCTGTTTTCTGTTTTGCAGGAATTCTTTTACCCATTTTCCTATCTTTCCCACAATATTATGCTTTCTCATTTTTTACTCTAATATATTGTGGTCTACCTTGTCAAAGGCTTTTGCAAAATCTAGATAGATCACATCTGTGTCTTTTTCACTTATCATATTTTTGTATATGTTTTCATAGTGTGCTATCAGTTGGGTTTGTGTACTTTTTCCAGGCACAAAACTGTGTTGACCCATATTAAACAGATTATTTTTAACCAAATGATCCATTATTTTCTTTTTTATTACCCTCTCATACACTTTCATAATATGTGATGTTAGACTAACAGGTCTATAATTGCTTGCCTCTAGTCTTGATCCACTTTTGAAGATAGGGGTTATATAAGCTAATTTATGTTTAACATATATCTCGCTCATATCTACACTTTGTCTTAGCAGTATTGCAAGCGGCTTCGCGATAGTGTTTGCAGTTTTTTTTAACAAAATCGCTGGAACTCCATCTGGTCCGGCTGCCAATCCATTTTTAATTTCGTTTATAGCCTTGACAATATCTGCTTCATTAATATCTACATCCGTTAGATATTCAACCTTTTCTTCTCTCATTTCTTTTTCCTTATTCTCATTCGCAATTCTTGGCGTGAACTCACTCTTATATTTTTCTGCTAATATGTTGCATATTTCCTTTTTTTCATTCGTTAGCCGTCCTTCAATTCTTAGAGGGCCTATTTCTATTCTCCCTTTATTCATCTTTTTTGCATAGGAGTAAAGTACTTTGGGGTTTCTTTTTATATTTTGAAGTGTCCTTTCTTCTAAGTCTCTTTTTTCATTTTCTTTCGACTGTATAATCTTTTGTTCTGTATTTTCTATCTTACATTTTATTTCAATCATTTTCCACACATTTTTTTCTTTTGCAAGATTTTTCTTCCACTTTCTAATTTTCTGAAATAAGATCCTTCTGTCTCTTGGTGTGCACGTCTTTTGTTTATTGTTTTTTTTTCGGTACATATTTTTCAACAATTTTCTCCAGTATTTTGTACAGTATGTCCGTATTTACCTGTATATTATCACTTACAAATACATTTTTCCATTCTTTATTCAGTTCTTCATTTATTTCTGACCATTTTATATTCTTACTGTAAAAATTATATTTTCCATATCCTTCCCAAATTTTTGTGCTTTTATTAATTCTGCGATCACTTGCTTTGGAATGAACTATCAATTCTATGACATTGTGGTCTGAAATTCCCGTGTTATACACTATTATTTCTTTAACATAATTCACCTCATTCACAAATACTAGATCTAGGACATTTTCCTTTCTTGTTGGAATGTGGTTTATTTGTTGCATATTATGTTCTAATAGCATATCTTGAAGCTTTTCAAATTGCCTCTTATCTTCTGCGCTACTATTACTCTCTTTTTTATATGTATACATACAACCACTTTCTTCTATCCGTTCTTTCCAATCCACGAAAGGAAAGTTAAAATCTCCGGATAGGAGTATATTCCAGTCTTTATGGTTTCTACATATATCCTCTATTTTTTCTATTATTATGTCAAACTCCTTAGTATTTGGGGGTCTGTAAACTACAATATTCACTAGTTTTTCAAATTCAAATTCTACCGCAATCAATTCACATTCTGTGTTGCTGTATTTTTCACAGACTTTTCCTTGATTTATGTCTCTTCCATATATTGCGGTTCCCCCTTGATTCCTATTTTTTCTGTCTGATCTATAAGTTTGGAAACCCTTTAACTGGTCATCACTGCCAGTCTCTTGGGAATACCATGTTTCACTTATATTTAATATATCTATTTTTTCAATTTGGGTTAGTTCTTCTAAGAACTCTATTTTCCTTTTAGAGTTACTCGTGACTAAACCCTGTGCATTCCTCACTATTATGGTTTGTGTTTCATCCCCATTATTTAATATTGATAATAATATGGATTCTCCCATGCTTCCTTCCTGTTCTGATATGATGTTCTTTTCTTCATTTCCCGGAATTCTGCCATTAAAAAATCCATCTTTTCTATTATATTTGTTCTTTCGCCTTCATATTTATTTTTGTGTGTATACCTGCAATTATCCCCATATCTGCACCAACCCCTGGCATTATAGATGCATTCTTTGTAGTTGGGATCTAAATGTTCAGATTTGGGTTGAAAGGCCTTATATCTTGGGGCTCTTGGTTCATAGCGCGGTATATACACGGCCTGCTTTTTTGTTTCTTTTTTTGTTTTTTTTGCTTTCATTTTTCTTTTCAGTTTGCCGAGTTTTCTTACTCTCATTCATAGTTGCAGGATGCATATATCGACATTTTTTGTTGAAACTGCATCCTTTTCCTTCTTTTAGGGTTTTGCATATTTTTGGATGGAGATCTCTGCATTCGTCTCCATATCCGTCTAAATACGCACATTTACCATATATTTAATAATTATGGCATATCTTTGGATGCTTGTGGTAGCATCTTTCGCCAAATCTGCAATTCCCTCTTTTCAGCATATTACAGACTATATCTTTCTTTTCTTTTTTTTCTTGTTCTTGCTCTTCCCTAAAAGTATGTAGGTCCGGGTAGAGTCTCTTGGGTCTATTATTTGTTTCCATCTGATAATTTTTTTCTTCATAAGTATGTTGTTGGATGGCATCATAAGTTATATCAATGATTTCCTCTGCATCCTGTTCATTTTTCTCTTCTTCTTCTTCTTCTTCTTCTTCAACTATTTGCAGATTTAGTCTCGACTTAATTATATTTTCTATCCAGACTAAGCATGTTGAGCAGAATACCTTTGTGTCTCTATTTTTTATTTTTTGCTGTATTTCAGCATATGTAGGGTGTGTTGGAACATGGCAGGCATTACATTTTCTAATCAGTTGTTGAGGATTATTAATGGAATACCATATCTTACATGTATTACACCATTTTGGCATTCTTTTTCCCAATGCATCAATCAGCATATTCACCATATTGGACTTGTTATTGTTCTTTGATGGAATGTGTTGATTGATGTAGACTTTCTTTATAAGTCTCTTTATCACTTGGATCTTCTTTGGAATTTCTTCTATTACTTTGCTGATGTTTTCCGCAGATTTGTTCCAGTTTATTGGATCATATTGTTTCAATATGTCTGCGAATATTTTTCCGTCACACTGGTTGGAGTTACTAGTGACCTCTGTTATCAGACGGTCGAGCTCCTGTTTCGCCAACTCATGGAATTTGCTTTTGCTGACTCCAGCGATGTCTCTCCACGAGTTGCCTGTGTTATACAATGCCATCTTGATCAGATTTTTATTAATTCACAAGATAACTATCCTATGCCAACGTTTTATCCCACTTTTCGGCCCTCAAACTAATCACCGACTATTCACGAAAACTTGTAGCTATATTTCACTCGATAGCCTTTTGAGAGAGAGAGAGAGAGAGAGATTCCTAAGCTTGCAATTTACGTAAACTACCTTGGTAATAACAATTATTAGGATGCCACAACAATACTAAATTATGGACGATGAAAAATTAATGGCCGCTGCAAGAGAAAAATTCAGTGAGTTATGAATGGCAGGAGAAAATACAGTCCTTAAGCATAATATATGCTTTAAAAATAATCATCGGGTCGATCAATATTTACACTGTATTGCAATTTACTCCAATAAATAATTACACAACGACAAAAATAGCATCCGAATCGTAAGTTGTCATGAATAATTTTGCCGAGCTGTAGAAAGACCCGAAATGTTGCATGACAGTCTTGAAAGGCATCACACTCAAATCACAGCCTATTTAGTAATTTATGACAGATCTCATAATCCATTACATTCCAGTCAAACCGGAACGTTCCATCTGCTTCTGGCAATTACAGCAAGAAACCCAATATATTTACAAAGTCATCACTATGTATTATTCAGGAGGACACGGAAAGGCATGAGGAGTTGGGACTTCACACTTATAATCATAACCCTAATTGCAAGAGTCGTAATATGACTTTGCTTCATCGCATAATGAATTTCGTTATAATAGTCCATAACTGATTATTACAGTATCTTTTAATATATCTAAATACATACACGTCAGTATTACACTGTCTTTTGATATACCTAAATACATATATCAGTTTTTAAAGCTTAATATGTCCTCCCAAAAAAAATTATTAATATTACGTTAGGCCTATTTGAAAAAAATAATGAAAAATAAATTTATATTAAAAAAAGTCTGGCTTAACGTCTTCTGCTACCATAGTTTGAAAAGTAAAGTTAAATTCTCACTCGTATCATACGGTATAAACACACACACATACATATATACAGTAAGTATATATATATATATATATATA
This sequence comes from Palaemon carinicauda, assembly GCF_036898095.1. NCBI lineage: Eukaryota > Metazoa > Arthropoda > Malacostraca > Decapoda > Palaemonidae > Palaemon > Palaemon carinicauda. Next base: position 263,865,602 of record NC_090725.1, on the reverse strand, counting down.
TATATATATATATACTGTATATATATATATATATATATATATATATATATGTATGTACAATGTATACATATATATATATATATATATATATTATATATATACAGTATATATATATATATATATATATATATATATATATATATATATATATATATGTATATATATATATATATATATATATATATATATATATATATGTCATATAATGTTTGATGAGCATGAGTTGAATTACTCGTACGGGCTCAACCTTTAAATGCAGATTGATCGATTGATCCAGTTATCTTTCGTCTGAACATTAAAGGTCACAGAGACAGATTTATTTTGATAAAAATAACTAAGC
>NC_090725.1:263855262-263860262 GCF_036898095.1 Palaemon carinicauda | reverse complement strand
GTTTTTTAAATAATGAATCTTTGCAAAGAAAGTCGTCACGATGGAATTGAATATAGTTGCCTAATATCATAAAATGGTTTACTAAAGTACATTTTATAAGAAACTCGTTTCATAATCGAAAACTATCTTATTGTTCACTTCGCATTCTTTATATTCGTTAAAAGAGTTTGTTAGGCAAATACATTTGGGTTTATAGTATAAACACTACGACTATTGGGTCCCAAAAACATAATAATCAGAAATAAAAAGAACTAAAGATTTAGTTGGAAAACAAAACTTACAACTTGAATAACATGACAATAAACAAGCAAAGCAACACAGACAGTTGATGTGACGCAGACTTTTGTTCAACTTAACCTAACCTTAAACACGAAAATTCAGAGCAACACCATGTACCTCAAACAAGGCTCATTTATGTCACTTCTATATAAAATTCATAAACTGCTGGATTTAAAAGGATAAAGGAATGACCGAGCGCTGAAAGTCTTCAAGTGTTAACTTACTGTAGATTAAAATGTGGTCTATTTTAAATCAAATTAACCTTTCCACTTAGACACACACATATATATGTATATATATATATATATATATATATATATATATATATATATATATATATATATATATATATATAATCAAATATCTGGGTAACGGACACAAACAAAACCCACTTTTAGGATCAAACTAATATTACTAAGACTAACAATGTCAGATAAACTATATGTTCTTAATTACGATATCAAAAATAGTTTCCAAATTTTTATATTATTAAACCACAACTGTCTTCGGAAATATTTGTCAATGTACTGTAAACATAGGTGATCAGTTAAATATTAACATGACTTGTCTGAAAAACTAACTCATACACACGATCAAAGTTTGAGGTTTTGACGCCAGGCAAGAGTAAAAAGGATGACAAATTAAATGCAAAAGAATGATAGAATAATGACTGGGATGGATTGGTAGAGACAAATATGGAAACATGAAATATGGAAGTAAAATAGTTAAAAAGTTACGTACTGGGCGCAATTTCAAAAGTATCTCCTATGAGGATGAACCTTTATTCAATGTACATAAAGTTTAATAAAAACAAATCTTATTTAATTATTCAAGAATTCCCAATATTTGAATAACAACTCTTGTCTATATAATAACAATCGTTTTTTATATTATGTTATCTCCCATTCTCCTATTTCTACTGTAGTCTCGGCACGTGTAAAATGAACCATCCAAATTAACAAACGCCGCCACAATTAACATAACTAACCCGATGCGTTTTTAACCAAGCTGTAAGATATGAAAATATGACAAGTCCTCAATCCTAAAGTTCTGGGCTAACGGAAGCCAATAACATATTAGGCTACTTTTAGTGATAGCCGGAAACAATTTAGAATAATTATTAGCTCTGATAACAAACCTGCTCCTGACTTTGCGAAGTTCACACCGTAAAGATGATCATTAAAATACATTTACTGTGTTCTCTCTCAATACCCTAGTGTATACGACCCGTCAAATTGATGGCTAAATATTTTGATAGATATGCACACGCGAATATTATACCCTTAAAACCGCAATCCCCCCTTTCCTAAATACAACCCCTCCCATCACGGTATGACTACTCCTTCTCCCCACTAGCCGAGGGACAGGGGGAAATAGAGTAGGTATACGTCCTACCATGTCACTAAACGTGACCTGAAATAAATATATATGTATGTATGTATGTATGTATGTGTATATATATATACTGTATATATATATATATATATATATATATATATATATATATAGAGAGAGAGAGAGAGAGAGAGAGAGAGAGAGAGAGAGAGAGAGAGAGAGAGAGACTTGTTCTTTATTATATAGGGGAAATGTGTGTGTATGTATGTGTATGAACACAATATAGTTGTCAATAGAAATAAATTGAGCACAATACTGTGCTGATATTTATCATAAAATGAATCATTAGGGGTAATTTAAATGCTATCAATTGGGTCAGCTGGTGGGTTAGGAAGTATGACAAAACTGTGACCACCGAGAGTAGACAAAACCCGCTAGTATGTAAGAGCAGTTACTACTCAAGTTCCGACCCCTTTTATGGTTTTTGCCATCATGGTTGACAGTGACTTTGCCTCCAATTGAAGAAGGGGATTCGATCCCAATGCGATGTAGAAATTTATAAAAATACTGTAAATATTTGCCTCTATAAATATGCACAAACAATAATATATATATATATATATATATATATATATATATATATATATGAGAGAGAGAGAGAGAGAGAGAGAGAGAGAGAGAGAGAGAGAGAGAGAGAGAGAGACTCAAATGCGGTGTATTCTGAAACTTTGAAATTATAGGTTGACATCGAACACATCATGATATAGTGCTAAATCCAGTAAGAACAAGTAAAAAAACTCACACTTCTCATTTTAGAAATGCGCCAAGGTAACTGTGGCTATTTATTTGCCCTGTGGCCATAATATCTACTTCATAAATGAAAATATAGACATGTATGTACACACACACACACACACACACACACACACACATATATATATATATATATATATATATATATATATATATATATATATGTGTGTGTGTGTGTGTGTGTGTATTAGATAATATTGTCATAAAATGTCGTTTGTTACTTCTTATTCACAGGATACGATTCTTTAGGGGCAAGGTATAGAGTTGTATATGAAATACGTTTTGTAAACTGCATGTTATAATTTACTTGTACAATACGTTGAGGCAAATACAACCAAGATCGATGTATATGTTCCTTTCAGCTTTTAACTATATATATATATATATATATATATATATATATATATATATATGTGTGTGTGTGTGTGTGTGTGTATATATATATATATATATATATATATATATATATATATATATATATATATATATATACATATATTCATATGGCTGTAAATGTGTTTATGTAACTGGAAGTAACAGAACCTGACAAATATGCAGAAACTCCCTTCTACTGGCTAGTTTGCATCTAACATCAAAACATGACTATAATTTCATAAGCTTATAGGTTGTGGTAGTGTTTTTAAAACGTCCCTGCACCATAGTCTGTGGATTAGGGTTTATAATCACGGTCAAGCTCGATAGTTTCTATACTCAATTTTTTTAATGAGGCGCATTTGCACTGGCTCGCAGCAGTGCCCTTCTAGCTCAGAAAAGTTTCCTGCTCTCCGATTGGTTAGAATTATCTTGTCCAACCAATCAGCGATCAGGAAACTTTTCCGAGCTAAAAGGGCTCCGATGCAAGTCTGTGCAAATCTGCCTCACTAAAAGGTATTGACTACAGTAGTGTCTGCAACCTCACCATCGTTGTGAACTAAGATGGTGGGTTTGTGGGAATCTAGAAGTCTACCTAGTCATCAGTAGCTATTGAGGTTCCGTATAAGGGGCTTGGAAGCTGATCATGAACGTATATGATCAGTCTCTAGAACATTGTACAGCCCCTTGTTTCTGTGGCTGATGAGTGACCTTTAAATAATCTCACATTAATATAAAATCCACCATTTAATACACACGGAAATTACTCCAATTTTGGTCAAACAATAAAGCCTCTTACCTGAATTCGGAAGGAAGATATTAATATTCGTGTACCCTAAGGTGTTGCAGTAGGCTCTCAAGAATTTCTGTCCTTCTGATTGGTTGAGAAATCCATCAACGGGACAAAGGATGGCGAGAGTGAAAAGAAAAATGAATCTCTCTCTAAGTTTCAAGTGACCCTTAGACATCTTTAGGTCCTTAAATTTCATTTCCAAGTGGCGATTAAAATTTCCTGCTTTCGATGTGAAATTAGCGTTTGAAATTCGCACACCACATGCCAAGCATCTAAAAGCTTGATATATCGTCCAAAGTAAAATTCATTTCAAAAGGAATTTCACGCCTGAAAAGGAACACAAAATATTGTTGAGTCTGGAAAATGTGAAAAAGTACAATGGACAAATCTACATAAATGACAACTCGGATATCCTTTAAAATTCTTAACAGTACAACAAAATGTAATAACATTCCACCACGCAAGTAATAATAAAAATTAAAAGTCCTTAGAAATACGATCAATGTGTAGTACTAGTTCCACTTAGTTCCCACCATTTCATAACATTTATTTTTCACTTTATAAAAACTTTCCTTTCTGGTCAAAATTAAAAATATATTAACACAAACCCACACGCACACACAAATACTATATAAAGTATACATACACACAACACACTCAACAAACAAACACACACACACACACACACACATATATATATATATATATATATATATATATATATATATATATAATGAATAGAAAATGTCTTAGTGTTGTCCAAATATGGAAGATAGTTTCTTTCCAGACAAACTGTCCTCCAGATAGTTTTCAGGATAACGGGAAAAATTCAGTTGCGTTTCTCCATTTATTATTTGGTGTCAGCACGGGTTTCGAATCTCTTCTTAACTTCCACAGGACCACATTGAGTGATGGAATTACACTTTAATATATGGGCTACGGTGGTGAGTGTGGCCACCGAAATTTGTATCTATCGGGTATAGTTTTAAGAAAATTTGTCTACCAGCAGCGTGAGCTCTCTCGGTAACTGGCTTAAGTGTCCTAATCTCTGGTAGGCTTTCTCTCGGCCTACCGTTAAAACTTATCGGAGATTTAAATGTCCATGTGAAAAGGCCTTCTCTCACAGTGCCCACGGCGAAAGTCGGCACGTGTTTCGAATCACTCAATCTGGTCCTGAAGAAGAGTTAAGAAGAGATTCAAAACACATGCAAATACCCAATGAAAATGAAGAGAGGCAAATTAATTTCATCCGTTATCCTTAAAACTATCTGGAGGACAGTTTGTCCGGAGAGATACTCTTCGATTTCTGGACACCCAGTGGACACCATACCGCTAAGACATTGTCTATTCGTTATAAATGTAGAGTAACATGTCCAAGTACTATATATATATATATATATATATATAT
>NC_090725.1:263847762-263850262 GCF_036898095.1 Palaemon carinicauda | reverse complement strand
TCATAAAATAAATTTATATTGATAAAATACTATAGTTAGATCTCTAAAAATAAATGAAAACTGTTTAAAACATAAATCAATTCATCAAATGAGTAACCCTTCTGCAACAATGAAATAACAACGATCAATAAACATTATATATTACACTTTTCACTTCATGGACAAGCGTTTGCAACAAAATATGCCCTTGTTAAAATTAAAACAAAAATAACCACAAATGAATAACAAAAATTGAAAAATTATACGAAAATTAATAGTCAATATGAAATCACAAACAATATAATGTTGAATAGGTTCCTCACATCAACACTGAAATACAAATATTACAAAGATTCGTTAAAATCCAGAACCTCCACTCACGATTCACGAAACATCGAAGAAAAAATCCGAGTTACCTGGCAGACCCTTAAAACTTATAATGGTAAACCTTAATTGCAATACACGAATTTCAGCCACGGTAATATACAGATATACAGATTATATATATATATATATATATATATATATATATATATATATATATATATATATATATATATATATAATATAATTTCATTTTCGTATCCAGAACATACCAAACGCAGCCAAACCCTTAAAATCTATCTTCCGTAGGAAATAAAAATTGCTAGGCGGTTTCAATGAGCGACTAAAACACTGGTATGGCATTTCGCCACTGATGCCACGAGCAGATTCGATAGCGCCTCCACACGTTGATGTCTCAAGGGGAACTGCTCTGCTACCTGAGGCAACTTTTCCTTGAGCGAGTTCCCCAAATTCAACTAGTTCCCTCCAACACGAAGTACTTACGATTTTGCGCGATTAACTTTTCTGCCGCCTCACCTAAATTATTTTCGAAGCCCAAGGATTTAAAAATGTATACCTAGAGTGTAAGACGACAACATATGTATTTTAAGAGCATGAGAGACAACAATTACTCACCGTCTTACGATAAACCTAGGCCCTGATGTATATACATATATACGTGCATAAATACTGCGTATACACACACACACACACACACATATATATATATATATATATATATATATATATATATATATATATATATATATATATATATATATATATATATATATAGCACGTTGATAAACCCCCAAGTAGTAAAATCTTAAACACTAGAATCTATATGCGCCTGCACATGAAGACTCAACAGGAGACGTCAAACCCTCCAACACATGATGCACCACTTACTCCTATCTTGCATACATTGCCAAACTTCTTGGATTTAGGGCTCTTGAATTCCAACCATTTCTAGACGCTCCTCTCCTCCTCCCAGCAAATGCTTTTGAATTGTACATTTTTAATTCATTCTTTCTACATGAACGAGCCCGGTCAAAATACTGTGACCCAGCCTTTTTCCCATTCAATTTTATTCATCAATTTATAGATTAAAGAAATTTTAAACTTCTTTGTCACCTACCGAAGCCCGATCACGGCATTTATTTCAAAAGTTCGCTAAATGGAATATTCTCCCCATCCTTGGTAATATCATTAATAATCAAGATTTTCAAGCAGCCTACTACTTTTGCCCTTTTCTATAAGTAATCACATATTTGTACCTTGGGACTCAGGAGTGTTGCCTGCAGTACCAAATATTTTAATCAGAAGTCCGTATTTATCCCCCTTAATAGAAATCACATGACGTTAAACAGATGAATTTGCATAAATTATAAATATCCCTTCCTTCTATATAGATAGAATCCCACCAATTAATAATCTTAATTAATAGAATCCTTTATTGACTCCTGTCTTAAATAACAGCGAAATACTCATGGCATAAGAAAAGGCCAAATTACTAATATAAAGATTTACGATAATGGAATTCTTGTTAATTTTCGATAAAAAAACAGCAAAACATAATAAGTGCTTCAGAGAAAAAATGATCCGCAATCCAGTCATGAAAGGGAAAAGTTCCCATCAGCCAACACTGGAATATTTGAAAGAATGCAAAGAGCACAGCCAATGGACTATGTAGTTATCTGAAAGTTAAGGGAATACATTACCTTCTCCTGGTACTTGTAACAGCAATGCATGTTAATTTTCAAATGCAAAATTCGTCACCTGAGTTACCGACGTCCAGGAAAAGAAGAATCTATCATTACCTTGAATGAAAACAGAGTAAGCATGAGGAAAAGAAGTCAAAATATGAAAAATGAAAAACAGCAGCCGCCGCTAAAGCATCAATAGATTCAAGAGGATGGGAAAAGATAAGATAAGATAGTGAAAACAATGCCAATGATAAGAGGAATGACAATTCAACAGATAAATCATATCGTTATTTCTATAAAAAAAAAAAAGAGGTGAATAAGTTCACGTACATTGTATACTGCAAATTATAAACTATTATCATACATTCAAAGACCCCTACACACTTTCCTAATGAGAATGAATACCAAAATGTATCAAACATGTTTCATTTAAAATTTATATATATATATATATATATATATATATATATATATATATATATATATATATA
>NC_090725.1:263745262-263845262 GCF_036898095.1 Palaemon carinicauda | reverse complement strand
TGGGGAAACATTTTCTGTCTATCCTAAGGGGCAAGGGACAGTGACATTGTCCTATTGAGTAGGACAATGCCCTATAAACTGACCATATATACATATGATCAGCGCCCAAGCCCAATCTCCACTCAAGCTAGGACCAAGGAGGGCCAGGCAATGGCTGCTGATGAATCAGCAGATAGACCTATAGGCTCCCCCAAACCCCCAACCCTTAGCTCACAAGGATGGTGAAGTTGCAACGACCAAAGAAACTAACGAGTCTGAGCGGGACTCGAATCATATCGTTACCACATCGGCCACCCCAACCCTATATTCATTAACAATCTCCAGAGGCTAGTCCATAACTCTAATTTGTTGTTGCTCTGCATTTTCATTGAACATTACCTAATTTTTATTCATATTCATTTTCAGTCCAACATATCTGCTTTCTCTACTCAAATCTTTTATCATCTTTTGTAATTCCTCTCATGATTCACTAAAGACAACCATGTCATCAGCAAATCTTTCAAGTTGTTAAGGTATTCCCTATTAATATTAATTCCTACATATTCCCTATCTAAATTCTTAAAAACTTCTTTTAGACATATGGTGAATAATTTAGATGGGGTCTCCCTGTCTAATTCCCTTCTTACTTGGAATTTTCTATCTTTATGTAGTTTCAAGACTGTTATACTTTCTGTATAGATATCTTCAAGTGTTTTACAAAAGATTTTTCAATTCCTTGGAAGTGCTTATGCCACTCTAATTAGTAAATGAAAAACAGTATCTCAACGTTGGTGTACATGCTCCCTAAAAATAATGCGAGCTTACTCTATTATGTAACTCTTAAAAACCAGTGAAGAAAACCCAAGAAAGCTTCCTTGGAGGGGTAACTGAGAAACTCGTTAATCTAAATTCAATATCCTACTATGAAGAGATTTAGATTATTCAACTCTTGCTTCACTTTAATTAGCAAAAGGGATTTAGAGTGAGCATCTTAGTAGGTAAAGAAGTTTTCTCTAATTGCAAATTGAATGGACAGGAGTTTGAAAGTCTTTATAGCCTAAAATATCAGTATATACTAATAAAAAACTGGTGTTTTGGACCCCAGAGAATGTCTTGAATCAACTAACAGATTCAGATAGCATTAAAGAACTATTGTCCATTCTAATGATGGCATGTGAACAGATGGCTAGGGGTAGACAAAGATTATATTTCACACCAATGTCAAGATGCCAGAAAACACAAAATCAATCAATCTTTGGAGTGTCAGGAGACCTGCATTCCAAGATGCACAAGACAAAACTTTAAACATATTCAAAATTTTCAGTCATTTTACAATGAGGTTATCCAGATGTGAGGCCCTGGTCAATTGAAGGTTAAATGTTAAACTAAAATATCAGATTTCCTATACGCTAGGAATGCGATTGCCTTTGGTGTATATATTTAGGGCTGGGTGTATTCTACTATATATATATATATATATATATATATATATATATATATATATATATATATATATATATATATATATGGCAATTGATAAAAAATTTGAAGGCTTCAAGATTTACTTATTTGGTTATTAGATTACTTTTTTCCGCCACTAAAATGTCATGGAGGATCAGAGAAGTCCAACTCATCACTAATGTAAATATTTGACGTTGAGTACACTGCCCTGTGGAACTCCTACATGTATTTCACTCAAGGCAGAGAGTTACTTTATTCAACCTGAAATCTCTGCCAGAGCAAATGTATGTATGTAAAGGCAGTAAGTATCTTAAACCTAAGTTGGAAACTGTTAATGCATAATAATTTCTACATCTCCATGTGATAGCAGTAGTAGAGAGGAATTAGGAAATCACTCAATCGAAATCATATAAAGTTGAAAATTAGCACAGAGGTCGGGGAGTGTGTAAGAAATGACACTAAAAAACGCTTTGATTAGGGTTGGGAAATCCATTTTTCGTTGGGGGAAGGATGTAGAATACAAATGGCCTAAGGAAAGTGATGGAACTGAGGACGTTCAGAAATGAGTGCGGGTTGCTTTTGACCATACAAGTCAACAAATCACAGTGAGAGACCTTTGAAATAAGAGGTTTCACCATACAGAATTTAACTTGTTCTATGAATACTAAATGCTCCTTAATAAATAAAAATTTTAAAGGTTTTTAAAGGCCGCTCAAGAATGGCAGAGGCAAGAGACAGTGACATTGCTTTAGCAAGCAGGATAATGCCCTAGAGATTCACCATATATGCATATGATCAGCGCCCAAGGCCCTGTCCACCAAAGCTAGGGCCAGGCAATGGATGCTGATGACTCAGCATAAACCTATAGGCTCCCCCAAACACCCCATCCTTAGCTCACAAGGTTGGTGAGGTTGCAGCAACCAAAGGAACTACCGACTTTGAGCGGGACTCAAGCCCAAGCCTGGAGATTACCAGTCAGGGATGTTACCACATACGACACCAAATGATAAAATGACGAGACCAAGGTCTATAGATATAAGCCTTGGACGAGACATCCATGTCCGGGTAAAAAAGAATTTTTTTTTTTAATTATGTAAATCCACTTGTCAGTACGCGCATAATATTTCAAATAATAGTTCATTTCTTTCACGCCACAGATCTTCATCAATAATTCAGGAAATATTGTAATGTGGATGAAGATTGTTTGTGTGAAGGTTTTGACTAAGACTCCTTGGTCAAAGTACATAAAAAAGTGACGAAATTCATTGATTTGGATCAGTGAAGAACGGAAATTACATCACCTATTTGGGTATAGTTCATTTATCCATTTTTATATAACTTAAGACATATCACGGTAACCGAAAGCTGGAAAAATTCTGGTGCCTTACGCATGACAAAGAAAATGTCTTGATCTTAAAAAATACACGAATCCTTCTAGCGTTGTGCCAAGAAAAAAATTACGATCATCAACCGAAGTAACTTCGATTAGAAGACATCCTGTTTTCTTTGCACAAAAACATCAAAACATGTGTGTCCAACAGTTGTTCAGATCCCACGAATGACAAGATAAAGTACATTCTAGAATCTAGATTGATGTTATCTTTTAATGATCTGGTTGCTAAGGAGACAGGTTATCATATTTCCTTCATGAATCGATTCAGATTCCAGATCAACAGTGAAAACAAACGTAGGTGTGCTTTACATTCAACAATGACCAACAATTTTCAAAGAATGTCAATGGCTGGAAAAAGAGGGTGATAGTGAACTATATACATTATCAGAAGTTCACAACAAGAGGAGCAGCTCGACAAAGGAAGTGAGCGTTACTCCACGAAAGCTTTAAAACGCAAGCTTGTCGATCATTACGAAAAACACATCTACTTTGAAGAAATCCCTTACTCCTTCATCAGCCAAACCTTGTTTACTGACATTAGAAAGCTTCAAAAATACTAGAAAACAATCACCAAACAACATCATAACTACTGCTATCAGAATAATCCAAAGTAGCATCAGAGACACCACTGCTAATAAATCACTACCGAGGCGAGAGACATTTGAAACAAATTGGGTGCCCAAAATTTCTTAGTAGTCTCGTATCTTCAATCTTAAACAACTCGGCAGAAGCCAGTGTATCGAACAAGCATTAAGACCTAAGTAAATAATAATACCATTACCCAATGGAATCGGCATTGAAACTGACAAAATTTGAATTTTATGTCACTTCTGATTAAGTTAAATCATTCGAATAATCTGCTGCAGCTAGCCATGTCACCACCTTTGAAGATCAGGAACTTAATTTTACGCACATTGAGTGGTAAAGGAACCATCATTTCTTTTAGACCTAAAAATCCCAAATATCAAGCAGTAAAATGTTTGAAACATAACTCTAGGATGGGCATATCTTCTACGGTCAAATTCATTCCATAAAATGGGTCTAGTTATTAAAATAAACGAGGTTTGGCTGACAAAGGAGTCGGGGACCTCTGAAAAAAAATAGATGTGTTTTTCGTAATGATCGGCAACCCAATGACAGATCTTTCCTAAAATAATATACAACTCTGAAATGAACTTAGCTTAGTATGGCACTCATCGTATTTCTTTTTATACTTCAAAGAACCATTCACACACAAACTGATCAGTTTACATGAGGCAAGTGACATCGGAACAAACAATCCTACCAATTGGGTATGGAAGCAAGTAAATAAATGTTCAGTAATTTAGTTCCCTGCATCAACAGAAAAAGGTATTGCACCTTCGAATTTATGTTCCTGTAAAAGACATGGCTTGAAATGCATGCCAGTACGTCATGGAGAATACTGTAATAATAATAAATAGGTAAGTCATGTTCCTTGGAATTCTATTAGTCAAATATTTTTAACTCATATTTCAAAATTTAAGGAAAAGTCATATAATTTCGAGAAAATAGTAGTTGAAAACATTTTACAATTTTTATTTCCGGTTTGAAATAAAGCATTATTTTCCTAATTCTAAAGTGTACTTAAGTCCATAAACCAAGCTTTTTCTTTTTCTTTTTGAAGGCAGTTGGAAGAATCTGGTGCCATTGAAAAGGAAGATAAGGGCAAATATATACCTAGAATCCATATTAGATAACCTATTCTAACTGAAAAGGTTTCAAAGAATGAATATACTATAGAAAAGGATAAATAATATAAGCCCTTCTTATCATTTCACATTAATTCTCCTTCACCGGATAAATCTTATGAAAACGTTCATCTGAGCTGTTCTAGAATAATATTTCTTATCTAACAACGTAAAGCTTTAATGATTTGGTCATCTCAAAATGTTGACCTCTCGTCCATATACCCCTCTACTATATAGGCATTTCGAGATGGGTTACAATGACAACGTGCATTTACCAAAACCACACTGCATATGCAATAAAATACTTTCTTTTTTTAATATCAATAAGGCATTGCAAGTTATTCTCTTTACTGTATTTTGTATAATTACAAGATGTAAATGCAAGTTAATAGTACCCTGTGGCTGAAAATTTGCATTTGGCAGGTTTTAAAATTACAGTACGTTCGCAAACTGCTGCATTCCTCTGTTCATGACATCTCATACAGACATGGATCCCTCTTTTAACTTGAAATAAAAGTTTAATATTTTTGCAAACACCTTATCATTGCATAGGGAACTATTTCTGGTTCACGCGTGTATCGTTATGTTCATTTCATATGTGGGAGTTTGTAAGATTGCCCCCTTATTCAAGGCTAAACGATGATGATGTCGAAAACGGTACCTTAGAGTAACTACTGATTTTAGAGACATTTTCTAAACGTTAGACTATGTATTACTCACGTCTAGAGCACTACTTATGTATTACTTATTGCTTTTTAAAACTCGGGGAAGCTTTAGGGCCCGGCCAGACCAAGCGCGGATAGCGGGGAGGTTAGCGGCAAGAAGTTCCAGCTGATAATTGAAACCTTAGGTATCTTATGTGGGTGGCCAGATACGAGTCGCAGGAAGCCTCGCGACTCCTATCTGGCCCCCTACATAACGGATTTTGAGCGAAGCGAAAAATCTATTTTTGGGTGAGATAGCCATGGCGTCCTGATGGAAGGTTCCTTATTGGTAGCTTCCTTGGGTATATTAACTACTAAGATATTACCAGAGAATTTAACCACAGGTTATCACAGAATTCTAACTTCTGGAGCGAGTATCCTAAAGGTTTCCCTTTAAGACATCGTATATCAACAGGGGACGCATGTATTAACGCGCCACATAGCTATCTGCACCCCATATAGAGTTAACACTTCGATATGGAGGGGCGGAGAATAGCTGGGGAGCCGTTCCACAGCTATACTCGTCCGTGGCTACTTTTGGTACTCGAAACGTAAACAAACGGGCGCCATTGCTAAATGACGTCACGTCCGTCCTCATCCTGATGCCAGCTGCTTGCCAATCACCATGATACAGCAGGACAGGGTGGGGCCTGAAAGGCTGGACTAGAGTAGCAGGGAGGGTCCATCAGGACGCCATGGCTATCTCACCCAAAAATAGTTTTTTCGCTTCGCTCAAAATCCGTTTTTTGGGCTCAAGCCATGGCGTCCTGATGGAAGAGTACCAGAGAATCAATGTATCATGGTAGATTTCCCCTTGTAGAGTAAGTGCCGAGGGCTTTGAATAAGGTAAGCATAGCGACCTCGATAGAGGTTCCGTGGGGATGCAACTTCCTGCCCCCCCTGGCAGAGAAGTCCCAACGGTCCATGCCGAAGATCAAAGTGGTCATCGAAGGGCTACCCACCTTGCGGAGAGAACGTGAAGAACTCGGAGACAAGACAGAATGGTTAATATCCATGTAGGAACATTCTCAATAACAGAAAAGTGGTGGTTAGGCACTGTATTTCATAGTTAGAGAACGATCTGGTCTCGAAGATATAGCGCAAGTAAGTATTCAGTTAGGAATATTACACAGCATAGGTGAGTATATAATATGGATAGAACCTATTATTCTTCATTATTTCAAAAGAAAGGGGATAATGAAACTATGACAACCATGTATTTCATAGTATGAGTAGTAGCGGAGAGAGACGCACAAGTAATAAAATAGAAATTTTATTTCACAATTGCAGGATATAGTAAAAATAAATGCAATAAAGGATGTAAAATTAATTTACAAATAAATTATAATGTACATAGTAATGAAAAGACTTCGCTCTTGAATCTGAAAGAAAATTTCAAATTATTAGAAAGCACAGGTTCCATAGGAACGTCAGTCTTTAATAAGGAAAAAACACATCATGCTCTAGGCATGCGGCACTCATGTGACGACTATGATATTTCACCTTGTAAAGAACAGTCTATAAAAAACACTAAGTGTCCATGAAATCACTACGTATTGCACGAGGGTCAACATAGGCACCCGAAGAGTTAAAGTCCCAAGTAACTCACTGTTCTATGCAGAGTTAATTGCAGGTTTCATAACACTACCTGCGGCTACCACGAAATGTTTGACTTCATGCACTTGTTTCGCGTAATGCTTGAAGAAAACACGCTAAGATTTCCAGCCTGTGAAACTCTTGAGGCTTTCGAAATCCATGCTCTGGAAAAAATTCAGAGACGATGCGACTTTTCTAGGATCGTGACCTGCGGGTGTACTGTCAGGATCCGCTCTGCGAATGAAGTAGGTGATTTTCACTCTTAGTTGTTTCAGTGACAGGTCGCTACCCGATGTTTCTCCTTTGAAGAGTTGGCCTCCACCAAAGTCAGAAGTTCTACGAAGATAGACCTTGAGGCTCTCTACCGGACATAGAGAGGCATCTTCTTTCAGGGGGCAGATTCTCCAAGGGCCCCATCTCTTGGTGGGTAGTTCATTTTTCGCGAGAAACGTTGGATCAGGGAAGAGGGTAAGGTCTCCTGAGTCTGTAAACAGGATGTGACCCTCGTCTCTTGATAATGCCACTATTTCGCTGACTCGGGCTCCTGAGGCAAGAGCAAAAAGAAATATAACTTTCTGAGTCAGATCCTTGAGAGGGCACGAATCGTTGTCCAAGTTGGAGGCAAAATGGAGCACCTTGTCCAGGGACCAGGAGATAGGTTTTGGTGGAGGTGCTGGGCGTAGACGAACGCATGCCTTCGGTAGTTTATTGAAGATGTCGCTGGACAGATCAATCTGGAAGGCGTACAGTACTGGTCTAGTCAAGGCCGATTTGCAGGTAGAAATCGTGTTGGCTGCTAAGCCCTGTCCATGAAGGTGAATGAAGAAGGACATGCAAAAATCGATGGTGATTTCCGTAGGATTTTTTGCCTTGACGAAAGAGACCCACTTTCTCCAGGATGATTCGTATTGCCGTCGTGGGGATTCGGTCTCGTATTCCTCGAGGAAGTCTAGACTTTTCTTCGAGATCCCAAACCTTTTCTTCGCGGCTAGGGAGAGAAAATCATGAGATGAAGGTCCCTGACTTTCGATGATGAAGCGAAGACAGTCGACTTCTGTACTTGCTGGGAGAGAACTGGGCCCGAGAGAGGGATCAGCTTGGGCTGCAGCTCCGGGACCAGGGGGTACCAATTGCTCCGGGGCTACTTGGGAGCCACTAGGGCCGCTGTCCCTTTGAAGGTTCTCAGCTTGGAGAGGACTTTCAGCAGAAGGTTGGTGGGAGGGAACAGGTAGATCCTGGACCATCTGTTCCAATCCAAGAACATGGCGTCCACTGCTTCTGCCTTGGGGTCCTCGTACGGGGCCACATAACGAGGAAGTTGATTGTTGTCGCTCGTTGCGAAGAGATCGATCTGAAGTTCAGGGACTTGGTGAGAGATGAAGGAGAAGGATCTTGCGTCTAGAGACAATTCCGACTCTATCGGGCTTGTCCGAGATAGAGCGTCCGCTGTCACGTTGCGGAATCCTTGTAGGTGAACTGCAGACAGGTGCCATTTCTTCTTCTCTGCCAGGCGGAAGATTGGGAGAAGCACCTGATTTATCTGGGGCGATCTCGAGCCCTGACGATTGAGACATCGGACTACCACCGAGTTGTCCAGGGTCAGACGAATGTGGATCGATGGAGGCGGAGAGAGTTTCTTCAGAGTGAGAAGGACCGCCATGGCCTCCAAGATGTTGATGTGAAACGTCATGAATAGGGGAGACCATGTACCTTGAGCCTGTTGTTGGTGGGAGTGACCTCCCCAACCCTCCACCGAGGCGTCCGTGTGGATGTTGAGTGATGGAGGTGGATGTTGAAGAGGGATGGACCTTTTCAGGGCCTTTGCTTCCGACCACGGCTTTAAGAGTAACCATTGTCTGTTTGGGAGCCGTCTCTTGAGGTCTCTTCGAGCGATGGATGCAGAACGTCTCCAGACTCCCGCGGCATCCTTTAGCTGTGCACGCAGCACTGGGTTTGTCACTGAGGCGAACTGTAGAGAGCCTAGAACTCGTTCCTGCTGACGTCTTGAGATCCGTTTGGATTTCAGCAGTTTTTTGACAGACCCTGCTATTTCTTTCCTTTTCTTCTGGGGAATGGAAAGGCGGTGTGACTGAAGATTCCACTGGATTCCTAACCATTGGAACTTCTGAGCTGGAGAAAGGCGAGATTTCTTGGTGTTTATCTTGGATCCCAGGTGTTCTAGGAACTGGGTGACTTTGTTGCAGGATCTTAGACAATCTTCGGGCGATGTAGCCCAGACCAGCCAGTCGTCGAGGTAGGCCATCACCTGGACGCCGCGGAGGCGGAGCTGTTGAACGATGGTGTCTGCCAGCTTTGTGAAGATCCGTGGGGCCACATTGAGGCCGAAGGGCATGGCCCTGAAAGCGTAGCTTTTCCTTTGGAGTCAAAATCCTAGGTAGGAGCAAGCGTGGTGGTTCATTGGAACGTGCCAGTAGGCATCCGCCAGGTCTATGGAGACCGTGTAGGAACCTTGAGGCAGAAGGGTCCTTATCTGTTGAAGAGTCAGCATCTTGAACTTAGTGTTCACTATGAACTTGTTGAGGGGGGATAAGTCTAGAATGACTCTGAGTTTGTCGGAGTCCTTTTTGGGGACGCAAAACAGTCTCCCTTGGAACCTGGTTGACTTTACCCTCCTTATCACCTTCTTGTTCAAGAGTTCTAGGACATATTCTTCCAGAAGGGGGGTTGACTGTTGGAAGAATTGCTGGAAGGTTGGGGGTGGTTGAGTCCAGCTCCAGCCTAGACCCTTCTTGACGATGCTGTGTGCCCAGGGATCGAAGGTCCAACGATCCTGGAATTGGCGGAGTCTTCCTCCCACCGGAAGCACTTCATTGCTTCTCGTTTCCCGAGGGCTTACTACCTCGGCCGCTAGCTCCCTTTCCTCCTCTGCCTCTGGAGGGGCGGCGAGATGCATCTCTGCCTGCACCTCTGTTTGAGCCTCTACCTTTGGGACGAAAGGTAGTTGACTGCTGCTCAAATGTAGGGGTGAAGACCGGCGAATGTGACAAGACCGGTTGGGTGACCAATTGAAAGGTCTGTTGTGGCTGAGCTGCCACTTGGGGAGTAGCGGATCCCGGAAACTGCCGTCTCTGTTGACGTTGCTGGGGTTTCGGCTTTGTGGGTTTCCTCTTAGGTTGAGGGCCGTCGTCCTGAGAGGATTTCCTTTTCTTCGACATGCCCCATTTGTGGAGAAGGTTCCTGTTCTCCGTGGCGGCCTTGTCGGTGATCTCTTTCACTAGGGAGGAGGGAAAGAGGTGTTTACCCCAGATGTTGGAGGAAATCAGCCTCCGGGGTTCGTGTCTCACTGTAGCACTAGAGAACACGAATTCACGACAGGTTCTACGAGCCTTCGTGAAGCTGTACAGATCCTTTACTACGGTCGCCAGATGTGTTTTGGCGAGGACCATGTAGTAGTCAGGGACCCTAGTGTCACCGGCCATGACTTCGAGCTGTACTTGGAGGGACATAGATGCGGCGAGCCTTTCCTTCGTATCATGTTCCCGACGAAGGAGATGATCGTTAAGTTTTGGGAGGTCCTCGTTAAACTGACGCCCAGCGACGTCAGGCTCTAGTTTCCCCACTACAAATGTTGACTGGACGTCTTTCCAGTGTCTAACATCAGGGGGAGTGGTCAGGGAGAAGGGTCTGCACTCCTCCAGTGCAGGGCAAGGTTTTCCTTCTTCCACTGCCTTATGCACCGCAGTGAAGGCCTTTTCCAAAAAGGGGAAGGTCGCATCGTCTGGTGCGACGTAAGTCGGGTGCTTTTTGCTAAGCGCCGGTAGTTTAGAGCAGGTGAAGCCCCTACTTTTCACATAGCCTGGGCCTTCTGGAGATCGAACACGATAACCTCCTTTGGTTCGGTCTCTTCTTTAGAGGCAGGTTCAGATCTAAGTCGGACGTAACAGTCCGGGTAAGCCTCAAAGTTTGGGAAGAATTCCACTTCTTCCAGCGCGATCGAGCCGACCTTTTCGCTAATAAAGATCTTGCCCGTGGTGATCGGCATGTGCTCGGCATACCTCCAGGGGTTAGTATCCGAGCATGCAGGGAGGTCCTTAACCGAAATCCTTTTCGGTTGCTTCGAACTTCCCATGTTGGACCTGAAGAACTCATGCGTCTCGCGGAGTTTCTTATCCATGAGAGCCTCAAGCATCTTGAAGATCTCCTGGGTGTTGGATGGGGTAGGATCCGGGGTAGCGGATGTAGAAGGAAGCGATACATCCGTCAGTGTAGGAGTTGGTGTGGGGGTGGGTGTTGGAGCGACCTCCTGCTCCGACTCAGGGTATTCCACCTGATCTTCCTTATAGTCCAGTTCGTCGCCCATGAGGTTCCTCTCCGTGTTCTCCGACACTTCCGACATACGTTCCACGTTGTCGGAATCCAAACGGCACTCATGCATGGACTGAGCCATGACCACATCCGGTTCCACCACTATCTGGACGGTGGAAATCTGATCTTTAGGCACCACTGAGTCTGGTGATGCCTTCGGGAAAAGCAAGGCCCTCAAATCTTCGGTGGCGAGATACGGTCCGGTGGCGTTCTTCTGGAAGCCACGCACCCTCTTGCGTAGCTTCTCTCGAGCAGCGTCCCTTACCTCCGCTGAAGGAGGATCGTTGAACGCCTCGACCAGACGGTCCTTGCAGACTGTACAGTGCTGCGGGTCCCAAAATTTCAGTTCGCCTTTCTTATTGGCGCAGGGGGCGTGGGTCCGACACGCCGTGTGCCCGTAGAAGTGCGGGCGCTTCACTTCACAGAAGTTGTGGTCACATTTCACGTACTCCTCCTTTCCAGAAGAAGGCGAGGCTGAAGGTAGCGACATTACGAAGATGCAAGCCGATAAAAAAGCACAAGGGAAAATCCGTCTTAGCAAGACAAGCTACTAAAAGAAGGATGAGGACGGACGTGATGTCATTTAGCAATGGCGCCCGTTTGTTTACGTTTCGAGTACCAAAAGTAGCCACGGACGAGTATAGCTGTGGAACGGCTCCTCAGCTATTCTCCGCCCCTCCATATCGAAGTGTTAACTCTATATGGGGTGCAGATAGCTATGTGGCGCGTTAATACATGCGTCCCCTGTTGATATACGATGTCTTAAAGGGAAACCTTTAGGATACTCGCTCCAGAAGTTAGAATTCTGTGATAACCTGTGGTTAAATTCTCTGGGAATATCTTAGTAGTTAATATACCCAAGAAAGCTACCAATAAGGAACCTTCCATCAGGACGCCATGGCTTGAGCCCAAAAAAGATACCTAAGGTTTCAATTATCAGCTGGAACCTCTTGCCGCTAACCTCGCCGCTAGCCGCGCTTGGTCTGGCCGAGCCCTTAGAGTACTCTTGTGTTTTGTATGCCAGACGTTCTTTGTTACTTCTTGGCAAATACCAGACATATTTGTGTATGTTCAATGTTGAGAATTATGGTTATTAAGAATTAAATGAGATTTGAAATGTCACTCATCAGAGGAAAGACAAGAAAACAGTGATTAATAGAATTTTGAGGATAGAGGCTGGAATCAATGCTTTTACTCTGCAGATATTGACTTCAATCACGTTTCTTTTCTATGCGGATTCGTCTGTAACAAGCCTAGAATAATAAACAAACACTTTTCCGAAGTACCTATTCCACTCACTCTCTCTCTCTCTCTGAATTAAACATGGATATTAGGGTGAGAATTCTGGAGAGAGAGAGAGAGAGAGAGAGAGAGAGAGAGAGAGAGAGAGAGAGAGAGAGAGAGAGAGAGAGAGAGAGAGAGAGGATAATTATTCATAGTCTTTTAAGAGGATATACTTTGGAAGAAGGTCGGCTCTTATACCTATATATCTTTAATAAAAAGAATCATATTCAGAACCAATGAATTACTCAGTGCAGTATACAATTCCCACTGAATGCGAAGATGTTATAGTAAGACGTTTTATAAACACAAACAAGCAAATACTGTATATAACAAACGTATTTCTTGAACTGAACGTGTGACATACACGATACGTTTCTCACAACTCTGTGATATGGGCTACCACCAATTTCTCTCTCTCATATAATTTATATATATATATATATATATATATATATATATATATATATATATATATACATATATATATATATACATATATAATATGTATGTATTCGGTTTTTCCTATGTAACACTAGTATACTATGGCTATGTTTAAAACAACTATAGGACAAATGAATCTGCAGATTGACAGAAAATTTCCACCAGCTTGTTGTTATAGATAAGGTTACAGTGGCAGATAGTGAAATGATAAGTATATGATACTGAGTAACTTATCAGAGGCTTCGATAGTATGTCTTGCAGTGTCCGCTCTGCAACTAAGCCTTTGGGATTGTTGCCGTGGCTTGGAAGCCTTAGAAATTTGTGACCGAAAATGAAGTTACTAAAACACTCGTCAGGATGTCTGTAAATGCAGACAACGATTTTATTTCAGACTATAAAACACTGTATGACAGATATGCAAGCTGTATCACAGACATCGCAACTCGTGAAGTGCACAGGGTGTTTAAGTGGCTGTACAAGGGAGGAGAAGAATACGTTGGAGATTACTTCAAGTCTATTGATGAGACAATGTTTAACAAACTTGGAAAAGATAAGAAGAAACTGGAAGAAAGGATGTCTACCGAAAACATGGATATAACTCTGCTGTATCGTCTCATTCAGCATACGTGTGACGTTTCACCACATAACGCCAATATTTGGCACAAACCTCACGAGTCGCAGACAGAAAGCATTGAACACTCCCTTTACCAACTCAAGGAAAAACGAAACGAGCTCGCACACGAACCCCAGAAGCTCAAGAAAATGTCTGATGATGAAATGATTTCGAAAATAAACGAGGTTAACCATCTTAGCCACATAATCCTAACAAGAGCTGGAAACAAGTGCTCCATGACCCAAGACGCTGCTGTTGCCATCTTGGACATGGAAAATCGCTTCCAAAAGGTCATGGGAGTCAAAGCAACACATATAGCAAAGCTCGGTAGATTAGAAAAGCAAGCGAAAACTCAACAAGATATGGAATTTTACGTATCACCAATACTGATGTATAAAGGAGACCACTTGCAACTATCTGACATATTCACTGTGTCACAAAACGATGACGCACAAAGGACTATCATCTTTTTAAGAGGAGACGCTGGTTCAGGAAAATCGACCTTATGCCAGTAAGTTTAAGATAAGTTTTACCTTAAATTGATATAGAAATGAAACCCTTTTGATAAATCAACCTATTACCACTAAGTTTATTCTCGAAGATGGTGTCTGATGAAACATGACATTATACCACTTCCTTGGGTAGTCAATTCTGAAACCAATATTGTTAGGCGGGTTTCGACAAACATCAACCTAGTGTTATTAAAATCTACTACTTAACGGGAGTCAGAACCCGTACCTACCAAAATACATACACAACTAAAAGTTGTCAAAGTTAAATGATTTTATCATATAACTTAAATATTTTTTGCCCAAAATCTGACATTGGGAGCACTATGCAAATTGAATGAACTAAAAAAAAATCCTATCTAAACCTCAGAGATATGCTCTATGCTACTGCAAATCAAAATTAGCATTTTGAAATACTAATTCAACTCATTGTCACTCATCAAAAAAAAAAAGAAAAAAAATCCCTGTCTCCTGTCAGCCAATATAAAATTAAGCTATCAGCAATTACGACAGCCATAAAAAATCTTAATAACTAAAACTAAAAAAAAAAAAAAAAAAAAAAAAAAAACAGCACCCACAAACCCTCGTCTACTAATGTCCATGACATTATATTAAGAAAAGAATTGGCAAAGATGGCAAATAAAATTACTGAATACTGCACATAAGCATCTCAGCAATAATGGATAAAAACAATAAAAATTATTTACTCCAAAAATATACCAATAAATTTCTTGATAATTTTCATAAACCTTTCATTAGCATCTTATATGTCAATAATGAATGATTTATAATTATCTGGCATCATAACATCAGTGGTCATTGATATCCATTCAAGTATGCTTAATTAACAATTAATAATGTTTAGATAAAAAAAAACTAATATAAAAACACAAATCTATGAATAACAAAGAAACTTTCAAACATAGGTGTAGGATTAAGGGGGAGGGAGCTCTACCCATGGCATTTTGCCAAAAATTAACTTTTTTATTTTCTACTTTAGAAAATATTGAAAGATATTAAACAGCATAAAATTAATAAATCGGAGAAGATTCAAAGATATTCAACTACATATATTTAATAACACATACTTCATAAGAATCATCTTTCAAAAGTAATTTCTCAAAGAGGTTTTTATTAATATGCATTTCCATTTTAGAGTAAGGAATTATTCTACTTTTACATATATATTTGCTTCTTATAAATATATATATAAGTTTACATATTTACACATATGAATATAATTATATATGTGGGCCTACGTTTTATATATATATACACACACACACACACATATATATATATATATATATATATATGTATATATATATATATATATATATATATATATATATATATATATATAGGTATATATACACACATATATATATAAATATATACATAAATATAAATAAATATCTATATATACATATATACACATATGAATATGATTATATATGTGGGGGGCCTACAATGTTTTATATATATATATATATATATATATATATATATATATATATATATATTTGTATATATATATGCTTTATTGCCACAAGGATCACGTGACTTAGTATACGCAAAAGCTAGTAGGAAATAATAAAAAGCTTTAGTACCAAGAGTTTTCGTGCATTTTTAATACACTTCAGGGTACAATAAAAAGTTAGACATTGTTGAAGGACGTCAATAAGTAAGATAGGATAAAAGCAAAAAACCAAAATTTGTACTTGAACGTAAATATGTCATAAACACAAAAAAGGTAAACACAAATTATATAATTCTGAATTGTTGAACAATATTGGTCATGAGGAAATTATCCAATTTATATAAACCAGCACTAATATGAGCCGGTCGGGACTCTGGTCGACCCAAAAAGCCAAAGCAAAGTCCTTCAAAAGAAGGCAACCGTGTTACTCCAAACGAATTGGAAAAAAGCACGATAATAGATGGAGCAGCATATAGCCTATATATATATATATATATATATATATATATATATATATATATATATATATATATATATATATATATATATATATATGTGTGTGTGTGTGTGTGTGTGTGTGTCTGTGTTTTATACATCAAGTACATGAATGAATGAATGATTTAAAAGTTTTCAGGCATCCTGACATCTAAGGGTACATGAAAATAATTAGATACATACATATATATTGAAGAATTTTTCTTTGCTCTTCTTTCCTTTAGTATTTAGGTCTGGCTCCCAATATTGTGGTCAGCCCTGAAACTTTCGCTACCATACTTTACATTTTTTTTTTACTGAGACAAGGGTAAACTGGGATAATTTAACTCGTTTACAATACTCTACACTATGTTCGTGACATCATATGCGTAGGAACGTAAAATAAAAGACTTACACTGGCGTACGATGGTTCTTTCCTTAAACTGTGTTTGTCGAGATAAATCATTACATTGGTTTTGAAACTAACGTTAATAATGCTGACTTATAAGCAGCTTATTTTATCCCTCAGTAACTATTCAGGACTGATTAATTTTAAGATGCATGCCTATTGCACAAGCCCATTACTAATTGCTCATTTAAATTTATTAATTTTTAGAAAGCCAAAATAGGTAGGATTATCATGTATGTGCATTCCCTTAGAGCTGCAAGATTTCTCTTCGTCTTTTGCACAAAATCCTGCCTCCTTCTCACTCCTTAAAACGTTACATTGTCCTGCCCTAAAGTCCCGATATGGCACCTCAACTGGGTTAACCAATGCCCAATGATCCTTACCTGTTAGGAAGCTGAACTCAGGTGAGCCCAAGAGACCTAAGGGTAGCCCCATTCATGCACAAACAGCTGTTGTGACTGGCTGACCGACCTGGTCAGTCAATCTACATTCCTGGCTCACTCCCCAACTAGACTTCTACTAAACAAAGGAAAGGGGAGTTTTGGCGTCCTGTCGCCTGGAGAGAGGGAGGAAGACGATCCTGGGAACTGTGCTAGCGATACCCAATCTGCCAAGAAGCGAAGAAAATCACGGGGTGGGCCAGAGGACGAAGAGTGTACACTATCCATTTCACAGCCATTTGCGAGGACAATTAAGGGCTCTTCCAGCATCAAAGTAAGGAGTGCAGGTAAACCACGAGACCACATAGTTTTCCCCCTTTTAGACTGGATTAGTTTTTTGGTTTACTTGATTTAGTTTAACTGGCGTTTACATATTTTGGGCTGAATGCATGGGACTTGGTGTACAAATTTTGTGGATAACTTTTGCTTTAGAGACTAGTACAGTCTTAGGTCAAAAGACAGCGTGTCCAACCCCACTTTAATCATTTATCATTGCAAGAGACATCGATTCATGCATATTTTGATTGCCTTTTGATTTTGTTGAGTTGCATTTCTTTGATTTCGTTTTGTGCTTGTTTAACCTCTTGCTGCTGCTAAGATGTCCGATTTTACAATGTAAATTTTGAGTAATAAAATAACTAGATTAAGTTAATTACACCTTTTTGTATTACTACTCCCTATTTTGATTAAATTATTTGAGGTTTTCTGGCATCTATGATCATTGACGCCGATATTGTTTATTGTAAATAAAAATTAAAAAAATATTCAAATAAAACCATAACAGCAAAGATTACATTTTAAAAGCTAAATGGCTTTCAGAAAACTTGCTTCTGAAATAAAGCTAAAAATACCACTAGCATGGTAGGATACATCATGTCCAAGAATTTTGGCAAGAATGAACCTGCCATTCTCACCTCGAGCCTCAAACAGATATCTATTTCTCTCGCTACTATAAGTGGGTCATTCGTTCACAAATGCCTCGCTGTCAAGGGTACCAGTCGTCACAATATGACTGGTATTGTCTGGTAAGCAAAAATTCATGTGTCAACCGAGTGTGACCAATGCTAAGAAGACAAAGAATAGTCTCCCACTTTCGAGGCATCATCTTATATTTCCAAGGGGAAATAACATTCGTTATTTCTCGCATCTTATTTCTAACTAAACTACCCCAATGCTGTTGCCAATTATTGGATATCAAATTCCTAATGTTGGGTAAACAATCATCACAAAGAATGGGTTCATTGTTTATGTCTGACGTGAATATTTAATCTCGGGACAGTATATCCGATATATTGAAAGGAGTAAGTCTAAATTAAGAGTAATATTATGTTAGCGAGTGACTTTAATATTCATTCTAAGCTTCGAAGGTAAAGAGCCTTATCTTCAACTTTTACCTTACTACACTACATCACTGGTCCCTTTACTGCCAGTGTCTCAATAATTTCACACATAAAATTCCTGTCCCGCATCTCACTAGGGTCCCTGGGACAGAGCTGAAACAGATCCTAAAAGTGGGATAGCTTTAGACCTGATAAAACTAAAGTAGGCTAAAAAAATTACCTTTATTTCACGTGCGCAGTTTTCAGGCCTCTGGACAGAGTACAGTTTTTTTGCATTTAAAAGTGAAGGTATGTGAACTACATCATCAAAGTTATCAACAGGGTGTTTGTGCCTTGAGTGATAGTGCTCCTTTTCCTCCCCTGCTGATCTTTGCGTATATGTTGTAGGGAAACTTTCCTGGAACAACAAGTTCCCACTCAACAATAAAATAAAAATATATTTCTCCACATGAGTGGTCCTTCGAAGCGGATCTTTTACCTTCGACCTATGAAGCATTAATGTAATTAATCAGCTTGCTTTAAGCTTAAAGTACCTCGCTATATCACTTGAATTCACACGCACCAGAAAGTTTGTCGAATGTGTAAAGCCCAGACTTTAATTGGGAAGAGAGATTGGTAGTCAATATGATCTTATTGTATCGACCAGAAGTTTAAGGAAAGAACTGGTTAAACAAGGTTAATTTGTGCCTTATAAGTTCCCTACAATTTGTCGTAGAAACTTCGTTTGGTCTCAAATCCGTTCACCCACATATTGTGGCGGGTTCTGTTCATAACCAGAAAGTTCTAAGCTGCTTGAACTAAGGATTTGTGCTGTTCAGACGTCAGTGTCTACTGCTCAACGAGAGTGCCAGTGTTCCTGTTCTGTCAACTAATTTTGCCATTTTAACATTTAATTTTATCATTTTGTACCTCGATTTACCTTCCTTCATGTCGTTTACCTTCCCTAACTTTTCTAACTAACGTTCCACGTATGCCAAGCACGTGTCCTTGTCCTACAGAGCGAATTGGTGCACCGTAATTTTAAGTTTTCTTACAAGTAGCGTAGAAACTTAATTTCACGAAGTCCGTTTCATTCCATGTGTTTGTTCTGAGATGGCGTATCTTGTTTACAACCAAAACTAGAGGGTTCTTAGTTTTTTTTTACTGTATGTAACTTACTGAGTGTTGTTTCATTAATTAACTACGTAGTTTTATTCGTAACCTCATCGTTTAACATTTTCAAGCGTGACATAGATTTAATCTTTATCCCCTGCGTGGGGAAATTTTGGTGTTTGTCCTCTGTGCAATGAAAATTGTGCTGTCCTTTTCGTAAGGAGATTTGTGTTTATTCTTTGTGCGAGGAGATTTAACTTCGTCCCCTGCGTGGGGAAAATTGGTGTGTCCTTTGCTTAAGGAAACTGTGCCTAGCCTCTACTAGAGGCAATGTTTGTCCTCCTTGTGAGGAGATTTTTGTGTTACCTCCGCGTGAGGGAATATATCTTTGTCTGTTTGTAAGTGTAAACTAAGTGGTTCTTTTCGTAAGAAGATTTTATGTTTTGTCCTTTTCCCTAGGAGATTTTGTTTTGCTTCCGAGTGAGGGAATTTTTATATATATGTTCAGCCTCTACGATAGTGCATTTTAATAGTTAAATTGTTGCCTTGTGTGCCCATTTATTTCTTATTTGTTCGGCGGTCGCCTCAGTGAGCCCGCAACTGTGAAATCGTACACAAGTGTTAAACTCTTTCAGCTGTTTTTAACTTTCAACGTAAATTTTCCATAAGCACATGCCCTTTTCAACATGCATTTGCTTTCGTAAGTAGCTTAATTCATTCAGTTATTGCAACATACGTATGTAATTCATTTTAGTAAATTGTTTAATGTCACATGACCGAGCATCGCCTGCTTTGCTAGAATCAGTCCGTTTGAATTTTAAAGTAATTTTGTTATTTACATTTTGCTTTAGTCATTTAACCATTTTTCTCCCATTATGAGTAATTTCTAATATTTGAATATCACACTTGTAACTTTATAAAGATTCATGTTCACGTTCCTCGATTTTGCCATGGAACTTTGAAAATTCAGATTTACCCTTTGTTTTGCTGTTGGCGAGTCCGTCCATCACAACATCCTTCCACCGCCTAAGGCTGACCCGCTCAGACCAGAGGAGATTAACACTCGGCTTAAGGGACAGGAGTTAAAATTCAAATTTGTTTGTGAGGATGCAGACTTAGCTGTCCACGCTCTTGCTTCAGTTGATTTTCCGAGCATGGGTCCTGAAGCTGCGGAACTGTGGCGGGATGTCACAAGAACAACCCCTACACCCTTGAATCACTCTAAAACAGACAAATGTCTCCTCAGCACAAACTTTCCCTTTACGTTATTAGCAGCGGGACTCTTGGACAAAAAGGACATAAAAACAAAACATAACCTTAAAACTATATTCCTTAAAACTAGAATAATTAACACAAAAAACCCATCTACAATCAAATAAACCCTCAAAATCTATAAAGCTTAAAACTAAACACTAACAACACAAACTTAAATTTACCACAACCCAAATTTCAAAACACAAAAACATAAATATTGTGTGTGTTCACTAACACTTTCGATGGATAAGTCAAAAAAAAAAAAAAAACACTTCAGTAATGATTCACTTAGCCAACTGTCTTATTTGGCACAACACCACTCTATGAGAAACAGAAGTGTCTGTTAATTTGCCACAACGGCCTTAACTCTTCGGGTCATCATCATCATCATCATCATCATCCGTAATCTTAATACAAAGGCCAGGTCATCAACAGTTGAGTAATCCAAAAGAGCAGTCTAAATACAATAAATTTCAGGTCAGGTCAGCAACTAAAGATCAACATTCACAAATGAGTTTTCCAAAGGAAAAACTCTCCAAAGGAAGAATTATGGCTCAAAAAATAATCAAACACTTCCACACTGGTAAAAGAATATCAATTATAATCCAGCATTCAAAAACACAACTGCCTCTAGCTGCAGTCAAATAAAAAATAATCATTCGCCCAAGATATGTACCACTCTCCTAACCTAGATAAAAACATAAACAGACAACCTCATTTATACCAACAGTCTTTCTCACAACAATCGATACACACACACTCTCTCTCTCTCTCTCTCTCTCTCTCTCTCTCTCTCTCTCTCTCTCTCTCTCTCTCTCTCTCTCTCTCTCTTGATTTGGCAAACAACAAAAATAAATAAAAATAAAACAAAAATCAATCTTCCACATTCCTCCCCCCCTTACTTTGCCAAATCCGTCTTACACAACACTTAGCTAATTTTTTTCATAACCCAGTCGCAGTCGGGAACAGGACCTCTGCTTTGAGTAACTGGGCCTTCATATATTCTCTCGTTCACTTCTTCTATATCGCTATCATTCAATGTCCTATTCTGATTCTCATCTGTACTCCTATCATCTAATATATCATGTACTATCCCATCTACCTCACTATCATTGGGCCCCAAAATCTCACTTATTTCCGTCAACAATTCATCCATTTCATCCAAACCATTTTCTACTTCAAAAAAAAAAAAAGATTCATTCATGCTACTTATCATTCTCCTATCTCTCATTCTCACATCAGTCATACTTTCTTTTACATCATTTAACGGAGAACCACACACACTATCGGTATCATTCATACTCAGCCATGATTCAGTTGTATTAAAACATTTATCTTCCATACTCACCTGTACATTTACACCCTTGTCATGCCTATTCTGATACCTGCCTATACCTATAGATTTTCCCTGCACTTAATCCCCACTAAAAAATTTCGAGCTCTTCTTTTTCCTATATTCAAATAACACTAATTGCAGCCCTAACTTCTCATACATACTGGGTTCATACTTACTCATTTCCAACCAATTATTCATCCCATTCGCACGAACATTTATCCTATTCCTTCCACACACACAGGAGGACTCACCCAGTTGAACCCTCTGACTACTTAGTTTCCCGAACATCCTGGCTGACTTAATCCCTTCTTCCTACAAACCTCAGCTATATGTCCATCTACACCACATTCAGTACATTTAGCACGCTGCTCTCTACACATCCTCACATAATCCCCATCCTTACCACAATTACCGCAAATCATATTCGTACGATTACTCCTACATCCACTTGCTATGCCCAGTCATACCATACCAATAACACTTAACCACTTTCTCTTTCTTACACTCACTAATACGATGCCCTGTCTCTCCACACCCGAAACATGCTCCTAACGCCCACCTACACTCATTCTTTTTATGCCCTACTTTCCCACACCTATAACAGTTCTTTTCACGGACACAACTACCTGGCCTACCTCGCAGCGCACTAACACTCTTTTCTCTCCAAACCCGATTCCCTTGCCTAAACCCTTCATTTTCCCTTACAGGTATTCCCACATTACTCGCCCTAACACTCCTATCTACTACACTATCAGCTACCCTCATCGGTCCTCTCATAACAGCATCTCTAAAACTAAAATTCTGGCACACTTTCTTCCATTCCAGTTATTACACTCACAGATTTACTTTCTTTCATGCACCTATTTAACTCATAATCCTCAACTATCTCTAGTATATCATCCCGTGTCAATCTTTCTTGCGTCCACCTCATTTTCTCCTTCCGTTTCAAATTAATAAATTCACACATTCTCAGGTACTGTCGCCAAAAACTTCCTCATTAACTCCTTAATCTCATTTATACCTTCATCTCCATACTTCTTCCTTGCTAACGTTTCTAACCGACATACATACACAGAAATAGCCTCACCAACATCCATTCGAGCCTCATCAAAATCATTTTTACGCCTATACTTAACACTCCCTTTCATACGTTTTACCGGCTCAATTATCCTACCTTTCACACTATCAAATTCAACATCTCCCCCACACTCATTATCACACCATACATCATCAACAAATACCCTGTCAAATACTCTCCTAACTCCCTAGCCCAAACACTCTTACTATCACCATACTTAGCCTGACAGAATCTTTTATACTCCCTAAAAAAAACTCGTATACATCCCTACTACTATGCTCATTGAACCTTTCACAACGAGGTACTTTTCTCATAAACACAGTCTTACACACATCATGTTCATTCTCACTGCTATCATCCCTGCTACCTTCCTTCTTGTTTCCTACTTCTTCGCTAGAATATAATGAATCTAATTCCACACCCATGCTCCTATCCTTGATTATACTCTTCCTAGCCCTTTTCTTACTCACCACTTTCACCCATTCATGATCATCCTTGCTCTCATCCTGACACTTTTCTTCTCTTTCTTCACATCACTTTTACCTTTCCTTTCATCCTTCCTCTCACCTTTCTGTTCATCCTTACTATGCCTAATTTCCTTATCTTCAATCTCACTATCACTACCTTCCCCATTATCACTTACTTTAGCCTTCTCTTCCACTATCAACCCATTACCTGAAGCAGAAGCCACTGCTCCGACTGCACCTTCACCCATGAACGTTTTCATCATCCCCATTACTTGCCCCATCATACCTTCCATTCGTTTCTCCATTCGTTCCTCATTCTCTTGCATCCTCATCTCAAAACCTTCTTCCACTCTCTCTACAGTTCCCTTTAGAGCTTTCAGTTCCTTTCGCATCTCCTCATTCTCACAACTCACCCTCTTATTCTCGTGCAACAATTTCTCCTCACGCTTCTTACTCAACCACAATTCCTCCCTTGATACCTTTATTTGCTCTTCCATTTTTCATCAACCTTAATCCTAATTCCATCCTTAGTCCAAAAGTCCAGTTTCCAATCCCACCGCGGCAGTCCCTGTTCGGGCGCCAAAATGATGTGGCGGGATGTCACAAGAACAACCCCCACACCCTTGAATCACTCTAAACAGACAAATGTCTCCTCAGCACAAACTTTCCCCTTACGTTATCAGCAGTGGGACTCTTGGGCAAAAAGGACATAAAAACAAAACATAACCTTAAAACTATATTCCTTAAAACTAAAATAATTAACACAAAAAACCCTTCCACAATCAAATAAACCCTCAAAACAAATAAAGCTTAAAACTAAACACTAACAAAACTTAAACTTGAATTTACCACAACCCAAATTTCAAAACACAAAAACATATATATATTGCGTGTGTTCACTAACACTGTCGCTAGATAAGTCACAAAAAAAAAAAAACTTAAGTAATGATTCACTTATTTGGCACAACACCACTCTATGAGAAACAGAAGTGTCTGTTAATTTGCCACAACAGCCTTAACTCTTGTGTCATAGGTGTCATCATCATCATCATTCGTAATCTTAATGCAAACGCCAGGTCATCAATGGTTGAGTAATCCAAAAGAGCAGTCTAAATACAATCAATTACAGGCAATGTCAGCAACTAAAGATCAACATTCACAAATGAGTTTTCCAAAGGAAAAAACTCTCCAAAGGAAGAATTACGGCTCAAAAAATAATCAAACACTTTCACGCTGATAAAAGAATAAAAATCATAATCCAGCATTCACAAACACAACTGCCTCTAGCTGCAGTAAAATCAACAATAAGCATTCGCCCAAGACATGCACCACTCTCCTAACCTAGCTAAAAACATGAACAAACAACCTTATTTATACCAACAGTCTTTCTCACAACAAACCATCGATACACTAACTAACTCGCACACACACACACACACTCTCTCTCTCTCTCTCTCTCTCTCTCTCTCTCTCTCTCTCTCTCTCTCTCTCTCTCTCTCTGGGGATTTGGCAAACAACAAAAATGAATAAAAATAAAACAAAAATCAATCCTCCACAGTACATTTTTAAACTCACAATGGTAACGTAAGAGTTGAACTTTGCAATTACAAGAATTTTTGGAGACATTACGACACTCCCATTGTTAAAGTAAATTATCCCGTGCTTGCTGCCTATTCAGGAAAAATTGAAATTGCTTTTAATAGCCTAATGGCTCATCCCAATCTAACCATTAAACAATTCGTTTTGTTCGTCGGCAGCACCTTCAGTGATGAGCCAATTGTAAATGCCATTAACAGTCCTAACGTCTTGGCAGTCAAGCACAATGTTCATAATTTTGCATCAGTTACCCCACTTGTTCAGTCGTCACAATTCCATATTATGCTGCAAGCACGGCACAAGATAAGTAAATTTATGTCAGTCCCTCTTGCCCCATCCTCATTTCAAAACCTTAGGTCAGCGTTAGATCAACCTCAAACCCCTTTGGCTGTACCGCCTTTGATAGTGCATCCGGGAGGAAATACCATCCATGGTCTTAACGTGGACCCCCTAGAGGTAGCGCCAATACCAAACAACCTAACCATGTGCATTAGGCCAACTAAGTCCTGTACCGGTAAATTCATTCATTAGGCCCGTACCATCCCATGGGACCAGTGCTCTCTTTGCCTGATTGTCCCATCCTCAAACCCGTAACTTCTGCTCCAACCCGCATTGACGCTATAACATCCACATCAGAATATGAAACCTGCTCTCTGAAAGAGTCACATAATCGTAACCATAAGACTTTAGCAGTCAGAAATTAACCCTTTGCCCTGACAGCGGATTTAGTAAAGTTCACACACGTAGAACTAGCGCCGGAACTTAGAGCTGGTTTGCGATTAAACTTGTTTGAGGATCACGGTAAAATGAACGTTGTAATTTAGTATTTTCATTCAGTTGTATATGGCACCATTTTTTTCGGTCTATCTCTTGCTTTAGCTTCAAAGCATATATTTAACTTTTGCCTTGACAAGTTACCACATTGTTACTACAATACCCCTGACACCCTTCAGCTTGTGCTGAAACAGAGTAGAGCTTTGTTAAAGTGTACTGTTCATACCTCACTGTCCAATGATTCCTTTGAAGACGACATCCAGGACTCTTGCGGTCAGAATTATGATGTCATCATAGACCTAGTTTGTGTGTCATTCAAATTGGTGTCAGTCCATTATTCACATTTTAACGCCAAGAAGGAAGTAGCTCTTCTCCCTTTCTCACTTGACGTATACAAAGTTCTTTTTATGCCAGTCACTTCATTTGCAAAAACTTATGTTGAACGTTGGATGTCAAAATGGGACTGGGATTCGTCCTCATAATTTTGAATTCAATGTTGTCGGACTTGTTGCTGGACTAGACTATTGCTCTATCCTTACCCATTGAGTGGGAATTGTAGTTACTTTAATTTTAATCATTTGATTACCCTTCCATCATACGTTTAAAGTTAACCCTGCTCATTTACTTATCTTAACACCTCCATGAAGCATTACCTGCGGTTTCAATTTCCCCTCAAAAACATTCATACATGACTTCCCATTGATTGAATTTAATTAATGCTAACAACGTTTTGTTAACTTTAAACGGACGTTGATGTGAAGAACAACTTCACTGATTTGTTCATCCAGTAGATTTACCTCGCGCGTACTAACAAGTATTGGAATTACATTTGCCAGAACTAACCCCTCTCTCCTTTCTTCTCCCTTTATTCCCGAGGTGTGAAGAGTTTTTCTTCACTCTTCTTTTCTTTAGTATTTGGGTCTAACTCCCAATATTGTGTTCACCCCTGAAACTTTCGTTCCCATACTTTACGTTTTTTACCAAAACATGGTAGACAATACTAATTTAACTTGACAATACAGTACGCCATGTTCATGACGTTACTGCGTAGGAACGCAAAACAAAAGCCTTACTCCGGCATAAAATGGATCTTTCCTTGAACTACGTGACGAGATAAATCATTACAGTGGTTTTGAATCTAACGGTAGTACTGCTGACTTATAAGCATCTTATTTCATCTCCTCAGTACCTATTCAGTTCTGATTAATTTTAAGACGTATACCCATCACACCAACCCATTGCTAATTCCCATGTGTACAGTATTCCCTTAGAGCAGCAAGATTTCTCTTCATATTTTGCACAAAATCCTGCCTCCTACTCGGTCCTTACAACATTACAATGCCCTGCCCTGAAGTCCCGATATGGCACCTCAACAGAGTTATCCTACTTCCAATAACCCTCACCTGTTTGGAAGCTGAATCCAGGTTAGACCACGTGACCTAAGGGTCGCCCCATTCGTGTATGAACAGCTGTTGTTACCGGCTGACCGACCTGGTCAGACAATCTACATCCCTGACTCACCTCCCAACTAGACTCCCACCAAACAAAGGGGAGTTTTGGTGTCCTGTCGGCTGGAGAGAGGGAGGAAGACGATCCTGAGAAAGTGCTCCGATCAGCCAAGATGTGAGGAAAACCACGGGGTGGGCCAGAGGACGAAGGATGCACACTATCCATTCCATGGCCATTTACGAGGACAATTAAAGCCTCTTCCAGCATTAAAGTATGGAGTGCAGGTAACCCAAGTGGCCACATAGTTTTCCCCCTTTTAGACTGGATTAGTTTTTTCGGGCCGAGAGCGTGGGATTTGGTGCACATATTTTGTGTATAACTTTTGCTTTAGAGACTAGTACAGTCTCGGGTCAAAAGACCACATGTCCAACCCCACTTCAATCATTTACCATTGCTAGAGACCTCGAGTCATGCATATTTTGATTGCCTTTCGATTTTGCTAAGTTGCATTTCTTTTATTTTGTTTTGTGCTTGTTTAACCTCTTGCTGCTGTTAAGATATCCGATTTTTCAATGTAAATTTTGAGTAATAAAATAACTAGATTAAGTTAATTACACCCTTTCGTATTATTATTCCCTCTTCTGATTGATTTTGACTAACAAGAATATTTAATCTCGGGACAAAATACCTGATATATTGAAAGAAGTGTCTAAATACCTTAGGAGTAATAGTGTGATAGCGAGTGACTTTAATATTCATTCTATGCTTCAAAGGTAAAGATCCTTATCTTTAACTTTTACTTTACTGCAATGCATCACTGCTCCCTCCATTGCCATTGTCTAAATAATTTCATAACGTAAAATTCCTGTCAAGCATCTCCCTGGGGTCCCTGGGACAGAGCCGAAAGAGAGAGTAAGAGTTGGATAGCTTTAGACCTGACAAACCTAAGAGAGGCCAAAAAAATTACCTTTATTTCACGTGTGGAGTGTTCAGGCCTCTGGATAGAGTACAGTTTTGTTTACATTTAGAGTGAGAGTGAAGGTATGTGAACTACATCCTCAAAGTTATTAACAGGGTGTTTGTGACTTGAGTGATAGAACTCCTTTTCCTCCCTTGCTAATCTTTGGGTATATATTGTAGGGAGACTTCCCTGGGACAACAAGGTCCCACTCAGCAATCAAATAGAAATATATCTCTCTCTCTCTCTCTCTCTCTCTCTCTCTCTCTCTCTCTCTCTCTCTCTCTCTGTATATATATATATATATATATATATATATATATATATATATATATATATATATATACTGTATATATACATATACACATACACACAGTCATATGTATTTACAATTATTTTTACAATTATTTTCACGTACTTAATATATAAACCACAAACATATAATGTATACATGTGTATATACCTATATATATATATATATATATATATATATATATATATATATATGTATATATATATATATAAATATATACATACATACATATACCAAGGCACTTCCCCCAATTTTGAGATTAGTGATATATATTCATCATAAAATAACCACGTGTTACAAACTCACAAGTCAGCTATCATGATGGAGATGGGTTTATTTCAAGTCTATGAACAGATTCCTGAATTTGACAGGAATATATACAGGGACTTGTCATAAACTTATATCTCTCTTGATGGCTCAGTTGCTAGAGTCCTCGCAAGCATGGTTTCCGGTCGAATAGGTAGGGGTTCGAACCTCTACCCGGCCAGAAACCGTTACCATAAAATGAATTCCAAGTGGATATATATTCCCAAGATAGAATTCGGTATTAAATGCCATTCGTGGGATATATATATATATATATATATATATATATATATATATATATATATATATATATATATATATATATACTTATATACATAGATATATATATATATATATATATATATATATATATACACACACACAAGAAAAACTTTTCAGCTCGTGAATCCAGTGTCTCATTTCCCTAGTTCGTTTGCAATTTCCAGGGACTCATTCTTTTATTGTTTTAGTCAATCTGTCTTTCTCATTATATATCCTGCCCATGTGTCCATTTAATTTTCTTACATGTTGTTAGGATATCATTTAGTTAAGTTTGCTCTCGTATCCATATTAGTCTTTCTCTAACAATTAGTGTTATTCCCTTCTTTTTGTTTCCAAAGCTATGAGTTCCAATTAGCTTATGTTCTAAGGCTTATAAGGCTTCAAGTTTTTTAGGCATTAATTGTTAATAATAACTTTAATCTTAATTGGAAATATTCAGTAAAAATATATTGTTCTCAAACATATTTCAGTAAAATACAGGCGACTGTAATTTTTACCCAACCTTGTTAGTATCTTTTAAAGTTGGTGACCTTAATATCAGTCCTTTACGTCAATAAATCCATTTTTAAAATGGTAAATACACGGCAACATTTATTCCAGGTTTTTAACGTTTTTTACAGCAAATTTTTAACAGTAAGGCGATACTTGTAGGAAGATCTTAATAAATACCTTTCTTTTTAGAGAGAGCCATTTTACATTTCACAATCTCTTTTTTGGGCTCGAGCCATGTCGTCCCGATGGAAGTTCCTTCCGGCAGCTTCCTACTGTATAATATTTCTGCGAGTGATATTACAAGAGAAATACCGTCAGGTATCACGGGGTTCTAACCCCCGAAACGACTATCCTATGATATCGTGTATATCAGGAACGTATCCATAGATAACCATAATCTGCACCCCAAATAGACAACCCAGTCTAGGAATCTAAGGAGAAGGATAGGCGAGGAGCCATTACATATCCTCTCCCCTCATAGTA
Source organism: Palaemon carinicauda (assembly GCF_036898095.1). NCBI lineage: Eukaryota > Metazoa > Arthropoda > Malacostraca > Decapoda > Palaemonidae > Palaemon > Palaemon carinicauda. Next base: position 263,815,224 of record NC_090725.1, on the reverse strand, counting down.
CAGTCCGTCTATGATGAACTCATTCCTTTTGTTTGTAGCATTCCTACTGTGTTGCAGTTTTTGGGGGAGGCCTTTTTCAGCCCTTTTTGTAGTAATCCCCTGCATGATGGCTTCCTCTTCATCGTCTAAGTTGAGTACCTTCTTCCTTTACAGTTTTATCTGTAACTGCCTTAGATCCCCTCGGGGAGTGGTTAATTAACTTTGTTAGACGATGAGGGAACCGGGCACTCCGAATCCAGCTAGCAACTGGGCGCCATATTGCATACACAGCCGCCCTTTTTATTTCGTATTCACTTAGTCTTATTTCACTAGTATCACGTTAGGTAGCTTTATTTTTGCATTACGATCCCTTGGCCTCTGTTTTGTGTATACTTTTACTATGCATTAATGTAGTTTCAGTTTTAGTTTTGTGCGTGTGGGTCCCGGCTAGCCTAGCTTAGAGAGTGGTAGTTTTGTCGGTGACGGGTTCGCTGATGGCGATCAGGTCTTTCTTACTAGTCTTGTTGGCAGCGGCTTATTTACCCTTAGGGGTTTTTTCCTCAGTTATAATAGTTTACTAAGCCCCTATGCCGGCCTGCCTTCGATCCCCCGTTTTTCCGACCTATTAGGCTTAGACTAGCCCTCGTTGGCGAATCCGTTGGTCCGCTATGCTGCATTCGCTCGTGATCTCCCATGCTAGGACTGTGCAGTCCACTGGAGCTCCCCTTTGCGAAGGGTGATCTCACCATGTAGGTGCGCCGACTTAACTGTAGTGCTGTTCCCTCCTAGCCTCTGGGATTTCTCGATCGACCTACGGCATTGACCTATTAGGCTTAGCCTAGCCTTCGTTGGCAATCCGTGACTGCCATGCTGCATTTGCTTGTGATCTCCCATACTAGGACTGCGCAGTTCACTGGAACTCCCCTTTTCGAAGGGTGATCTCATCATGTCGGTGCGTTGACTTTCATGTACTGCCGTTACCTCCTAGCCTCTGAGATTTCTCGATCGTCCTGCAGCCGCCGTCTCTGATGGCGTGGCATTTATTTTAGAGTCTTTCTAACCCTTCCTGGTATTCAGGGTGCGGCGGCCTAGAGTGTCTCTGTTTAGAGACTCTTCCTTGTTGGGGTAACCCTCGGATTGAATCCAGATTTCTTTCTGAGCCTGACTTTCTTGCCGTCGCCTCTGTTCTGGGGATTGTTCAGGAATGCTCATTTGGTGCATGGGTGGAGCTACCCCATGCCGTTAGCACTCTTTTTATCCTGGCCTTTCCTGGACGGACATTGCATGTTTTTTATCATTATGCTGATGTGTTTTTGCATTTGTTGTTTGTGAGGGTTGGTTCCTTCTGTGATCTGACCCTCCATGGCCGTCAGCATGCTTCTCCCTGAGGGGTAAGCTATCAGTCTGACGCCAGTGCCGGTACCAACGGCTTTGTCGTCACCTATTGGTACACCATCCTATAATACCTGTACTGGCGATACGTCGCTACTTACGGTGGTGCCGCCACTGGCACCACTGCCTTCACCTATGGCACGGTGTTTTCTGCAGGAACCCTTGCCATTTACCTCCGCTTCCCTGGGCACCTTTGCCTCTGACGGCGTTTCTGTTACTGGTAGCGGAGCTAGTACTAGTCTATGAGAGTGGCTGCCTGTGCCAGCGTCTTAGGACACTTAGGACGTTGGAGGTAATACTGTTACCCCTAGCGCTGCCGGTACTTGCGGCAACGCTGGTACTTTGTCGCCAACTATCTACACATTATACTGTTCTATAGTACCCGTACCGGCGATACGTTGCTACTTTCGGCATTGTCGCCACTGCCGTCACCTTTGACAAGATGTTTTCTGCGGAAATCCTTGCCTGTTATCTCCACTGCCCTCAGGCACTTTTGCCTATAATGTGCCTTAGGGCACATAAGACATTGGGGGCAATTCTGTTAACCCCTGGCGCTGCTGGTAGTTCTGGCAACGCTGGTACCTATAGGGCACATGCCTTTCTGTCCTTTTTATCTGAGACCGTCTTACCTAAATTAAGACGGGTTCTCTACTGACTGCAGGTTTATTCAACTACAGACCAACATAAAGGCCATACTCCTTCAACTTTTGAGGCTTCTTTATGTATGCTGGACCTGGGAGCTCCTTTTACGAAAGGTCTTCTAGGCCCTGCATGGAAATAACCACTACATATGATTATTGGTTTTCTATCAATTTTTCCATTTCCTTATGAGGGTGTGGATTGGATAGATGGGTGATAACTCTACAGTCTAGTTTCCTCTCCCAGGTCTTCCCTAATTGAGGTTATTAACCTGTTGTTAGAGCCCTCGGGTTGCTATAGACTCTTGCTTATTAATCGATACGCCGATTGCTCAAACTCTCAAGTTTAACAGTACCGTTGCCTTGTAATTGGCCATTTCTCTGCGGAGATTTAGGAGCGACGGTTCTTTCCATGAGCATCCCCCCCCCCTTTAGGCTTATGGCAGCAAACTTTAAGGAGGCTATTTTTATCCAATCTCACATCCTTCAATAGGGGAATGGACATTTCGTACTTTATCTCCTCCTTTCTTACCAACTGCAATTACACACAATTTGGGGATTACTATTCCCTCAATTGTCAACACGTAATGTTAATAACCCATCTCTTTCAGCTTTTGGTGACTGTTAGAGGATGTAGTACTCATTTAACTCCTTTTCTCCTTACAGGCGGTGCGTATGTCGGAGATACATGTGAAGTGTCGGAGGATTAAGGGTCCAGTCTCGTTCTGGGACCATCAGGATTGCTGTGTTTGTCAGGACCTACTTCACTCTGGATGGGTATCGAAGGATACCTCCGATGACAACCACGTGTTCTCCCGCGGTCCTTTCGCATATGGGTAAGAGGGTTCAAGAAGACGGTGGAGTTTGATGAAGAACCCTTTCCTTCGGTGGATGACTCTTACTGCCTGAGGTGGATGAGGTAAGGTTGGGGATCATCAAGGATTCAGTGATTTCTATCACTTAGCCCCCACTACAACAACGGCCTTCCTGTCTACGGTGACAATTACTTCTTCCATGACGGGGGGTGTTCCTGCCCTTTTTCTCCTCAAGATCTTCTGTGGGGCTCATGGAGACCCTTAGTTCCCGAGTACCCCAGGTACTACAATAGATTTGGTACTTATGGTTAACATGAGAGCCTTCATGGAGGGGAATTAGTATTACCAGCGGTTAATGTTCAAGGCCTATTGTGACGAGATCCGGGCCTTGAAGGAGCAAGAGGAGTCGTTAGAGATAAGGTCTTATTCTCCTAGCTACCTTATTGCATGCAGCAAAATCCTTGGAGGTATGTCGGACCCGCTGTGTTCTCCGAGGGCATCCTCCACATTGATGCCTACCCCTTTTGCTACGTGTGACTAACTGAGGGGGTTTTGCTGAGGGATTTTACCATACCTAAAGAATTGATCCTCCTGGAACACATAAGGGCCCAACACCGGGCAGTGAAAGAGATGAGGACGGCAGGGTGTATAAATACACAGATTGTCGTCTCCGGTAAGAGGTTGGCCACCTTTGTGGCTCCAGACTATATGGTCTTCCCCTTGGCCCTACGCGGCTGTGAAGAAAGCCGTCCGTGAGGGTAAGCCTCTCCCAGCTTTGGAAGAGTTCAAACTAGTCTCATTTATCTTACCACATAATACCATCCACTGGACCATGCCCAGTTTACTTTCACTGAGGGTAAACTGGATAAGGATGCGGCCAGCCACCGATTTCATGAGAAGCTGCCCAGGATTACTGAACACCTTCTTAAGGCTGAGTCATTGGCCAGAGACAGGTTGTCGGCATCGATGCCTTTTAAATGATTCTTGAATATGAAATGATCGGGAATTTTGCAGATGCCTCAGTCTTTTCCTTGCTGGTGACAACTCATCTCGCCACCTTTATACAGGACCTTTATGCTTCTTTTCAGGCCCATCGAGCCTGTAGAGAGCATGTACTTGCCATAGCTACCATCCGCCACTACCCGAAACGTTCCATCACCTCTAGCGTCTGGGGAAAAGACCTGTTTCCTTAGGAGGTGTGAAAGAAATAACAGATAAGGCTGTCGCAGAGCACAAGAGCCTTTCCAGAAGTGGGGGATCTCATTGAAGAGGAAGTTCACCCCTGGGAGAGGCCCACAGCCAAGAGGTCTTGCAAGCTGACCTATCATCGGAAGTCGTTTGCTCCTCCCCATGCCGCCATCTATCAGACTGCTTACACTGTGTCCTATTAAGTGGTGTCACAGTCTCTGGCCTTCAACCCTGTGTATGATTAAAGGTCGTCTTCCGAGGCCGTCCTTACAATGGAGGCAAGTCCAGGGGTCGTGGACATTGAAACGGTAGTGGAGGACGAGGTTCACGTCTTCAACACAAATATTGAAGGTCTCCCGGTAAGGGGACGGCTGGCTTGACTGTGGTTCCTTCAGTCCTTGAACATAGAGCGTCATTTCCAATTTGGATTGGAAGTGCTAACAAAGACCACCAAACCTCAGGGGATTCTTCCAGGAATCAACAACTTATCTGGACCAATATATATATAACTTTCTGAAAGAAGTTATCCGTTGCATGAGATTTATGAGATTTCAAGGTAGTCTATTTTGCATGCCAAAGAAGGTTTTGAGCATACCTCGTACTATTCTAGTCTTGGCCCGTCTAAACCTGTTTAGTGAGCAGGTTCTGGATGTTGACAATTTCGGAAATACGGACCTTCCCACCCCTGGAGGCTTTCACTGTCTTTATAGATCTTATCGACGTCTTTTGGTATCTTCTGATAGGTCGACGCTTCTCCCCCTACCTGGTTTTCAGCTGGGAGAGAAGGGGCTACGTATTCAGAGCTATGCCATTCGGGCTCAACATAGCTCTGAGGATTTTCACGAAGTTTGCTGATGCAGTCGTACAACAACTTCGGGAGAAAGGCCTTCAAGTAGAAGTGTGCCTGGCGACTGCCTAGTGTGGGTTCCCTCGGCACGGAATGCTCGGAAGCAGCCACTCAAGTTGTACGGTTCTTCCAGTCCCTTGGATTTCAAATCAACTTCTAGAAATCAAGACTGTTTCCAGCTCAACACTTCCAGTGGTTGGAGATTCGTTGGAATCTTAAAGTCTCACTCCCGATCTATTCCTCCCTCCAAGAGAAAGGAAATAGAGATGTCAGTAGAATCCCTGATCAAGTCGGGGATGATCACCAGGTGACGCCAAGAGGGGGTTCTAGGATCTTTACAATTCACTTCGGTAACGAACCGTTCTCCAAGTACGACTCAAAGATACAAGCAGAGTTTGGGAAGGGAGAGCCTCCAAAGCTCTTCTCGACCATCAGAAGTAGGCTCCGGTTTTACTACACAAGCAACTTAGACCGTGGTCCACTGCCAAAAGTCTTTCACAGACGGTGCCATTGCGCTTTCCTCCTCCAGTAGTGATACTTTGTACGGATGCCTCGTTGGATGGTGGGGGGGGGGGGTTATAACCCACTTAAGAAAGTGCAAGGCCGTTGGTCTCAGAAATTTCAACTACTCCACATCAATATTCTGGAGTCCAAGGCAGTCTTCTTGTCCCTCATGAAATTATACTTGATGGAGAACATTCATATCCGTCTAGACCTCGACAACAGGGTGTTAGTCCATTGCATCAACAGACAAGGGTCAAGGTCTCCTTATATATACCCCGTAATGCTAGCCGTCTTTATGTTGGTTCAGAAGAATGGTTGGCACTTGTCAACATCCCACCTTCAGGGAGATCAAGTCCCTGGCCTTCAAGTGGATTTGTTTGCGGCAAGTCTCAATATGATACTCCCCTGCTAGGTAGCACCGAACGTGGATCAAGCAGCAGTGGGCATGGATAAGAATCGTTGAAAGGAGATTTACCTATTTCCACTGTTCAACCTCCTCATGAAGGTTCTGGACAAGCTTCAATCTTTCAGAGGGACGGCAGCTCTGGTGGCTCCTCTGTGGCCAATGAGAAACTGGTTTCCCATCGTCACATATTTGAACCCCAAGTGGGTGCTGTTACCAATCTGATTCTGTCCCAGGAGGAACAGCAGGAGATTGTTTATGCTTCATCATGGAGCATGATCAACTTTCATCTCATGATTTTCGCCCTAGCCCTGGGAAAGAAGTACCAACTTCTAACACCTTGACTTAGTATGAAATGTCATGGACGTAATGAGTCACATGCGTCAAAGACAAAAATCCAGGGTCGATTACTATGGATTTTTGTTTAAGTTTCCTGCTTGTTTGGCACATTTACGGTCTAGCTTCCTCCACGATTTCGTCATACAATTCGGCCCTAACTAGACCTATACTATACACCTTTGACGTCAACTTTACCTTGGATCTCTTCACCAAAATTCCGAAGATTTGTGCAAGACTGCGGCCATTGGCTCCAGCGAAGCCTATCTCTTGATCTTTGGACAAAGTTTTGCAATTCTCTACAGGCATAAACAATCAAACAGCTTCTATTCGTGATCTCACTCAGAGTCATCTTTTTACTTGCGATGGCTTCCGGTGCTCGAATTAGTGACATTGTGGCGCTTTCTAGAGATGAGGACCACATTGAATTTGTGGATAATGGTGAGGTTAATTTATACCCTGATCCTGCTTTTTTTAGCTAAGAATGAACTTCCCTCTAAACGTTGGGGTCTATGGAAAATAGTTCCCCTACCAGGTGCTCCTTCCCTGTGTCCAGTGCAGTGTTCAACAGGGTATTTACTAAGAAAAGTGCAGTTTAAGGGTGGTCATTTCTTTTAAAAAAGAAACACTGAGGTCTGATTTGTCTCTGAAACAGTTAAGAGTAATAATTACTTACTTTATACGGAGAGCAGACCTGGCTAGTATGCCATCGGGTCCCTACCCTATGGGAGTGGCTTCCTCCTTGAACTTTTTCTAGTATATGTCCTTTGAGGGACTGCAGGCATATACTGGTTGGAAGTCTACTTGGGTTTTCTTTGGGAATTATCTGAAGCAATTGGAGGAGATACGCCATTTTGTGGTGGCTGCGGGAAGTGTTATCAAACCCGCCGCAACGGGTTCCTTATGTGATGTATTTGTCCCCTAATGTTACCTCATGTTGGGGTATGGACAGGATGAATTTACTTTGTACAAATTTCCCATATACGGTTAATGATGGGGGCTTGTTAACCTTGGCACCGAGTCTTGTGAATAAAAGGCTGTAAATTGTTACATGGCTTTTTATTTTACGCCCTACTATTATGATTATAATTACTGTAGCGGCGATAACTTTAGTGTGCCTTCTCATTATTATCCTTCCTGAACATAATTGGATTTAGTCTCTTGGTGGGTTTTGGTTCCATGTTCCTTACCTACGATGCCTCCTTCAGTTTCGGGTTCCTTAGGGTTCACGACACTAGACTCAGGTGATTTTCCAATTGCGGAGGGCGGTCTTTTGGTCCTTATTGCCTCCTTGTTGGACCATCATGCTTGTCATACTGCCTCCGAACTGTTCCGGGATATATAGTTGAGAGTAATACCTATGTCTTGACGGAGTAATCCTGTAAGTGCATTTTGTTATTGGGACCTCTTGCTTTGAGGCTTCCTTCCAAGTCTCTAGTACACTTCCATCAGGACGACATAGCTCGAGCCCTAAAAACAGATTTTGACGTAGGAAAAATCTATTTTTGGGTGAGATAGCCATGTCGTCCTGATGGCCCACCAGTTACGTTGTCCCTCCTCGATGTCTCGTCGGATGCCTCTTGTCACAGTAGTTACGCTGCAATGTGGAATAAGTTCTTCAAAGACGGACAGTACTATGAGGGGAGAGGATATGTAATGGCTCTTCACCTATCCTTCTCCTTAGATTCCTAGACTGGGTTAAGGTTGTTTGGGGTGCAGATATCTATGGTTATCTATGGATATGTCCCTGATATACACAATACCTTAGGATAGTCGTTCCGGGGGCTAGAACCCTGTGATACTCGACGGTAATTCTCTTGTAATATCACTTGCAGAAATATTATACAGTAGGAAGCTGCCGGAAGGTACTGCCATCAGGACGACACGGCTATCTCACCCAAAAATGGTATTTTTATTATAAAATAAATTTTTAAATATACTTACCTGGTAGTTACATACATATAGCTTAAATCTCGTGTTTCGCCGCAGCACGACAGAAAATTCAAATTCGTGGCGATCGCCGCCATGACAGTAGGTGGTCATACATGAGCGCCATCTCTCATAGGTTATCAGAACTATTCCCAACATTCTTCAGAAATTCCATGTCTCTGTTTTCGGAGGGGAGGAGGGAGGGCCCTTTTATATATGTAACTACCAGGTAAGTATATTTAAAAATTTATTTTATAATAAAAATACCATTTTTAAATATGTATCTTCCCTGGTAGTTACATATATATAGCTGATTGACACCATTGGAGGTGGGTCGAAAACCTCATCCCATTGGGAATTCGTATAATTATTAATAGCTGCAATTAGTAGTACTAACAATCTGGTTCTAACCTGATAAGGAAGCTGGCTTCACAATTATACTGCCTCATTTCGCTTGCATTCCTTAAGAGACTCAGCGATCCACTCAGGGGGCTGTAAAAGTCTCTTGGGGCTGCCACAAGGTCCTAGATCTTAGCGTGGCTAGACCACCACCCTTGCAAACCTGGCATAGCCAAGGATACTGATGCATTCCTTAAGAGACTCAGCGATCCACTCAGGGGGCTGTAAAAGTCTCTTGGGGCTGCCACAAGGTCCTCGACCTTAGCGTGGCTAGACCACCACCCTTGCAAACCTGACATAGCCAAGGATACTGATTCTGACCACGTACTCAATTTTTTTTTTCTTTTTAACTAGCTTGAGCTGCACCCCAGACTAATGGAAGGCTGTGACAACCTTCACAGACAACCTGTGAACACATTAAAACTAATCTGATTTGCATCCCAAATTGACGGAAGGCTGCGACAACCTTCACAGACAACCTGTGAACACATTAAAACTAACTTGATTTGCATCCCAGACTGACGGCAGGCTGCAACAACCTTCACAGACAACCTGTGAACACAAGTACAAGAAAAAAAGGCCAGGGTATATATTAAGTTATCGGGAAGAGGCAGTAGACCCTTCTCCAACTACGAAGCCGGAGGTAACGTACGGCCCCAGGTAACAGCAATCCTCATACTGGGTCTGGACATCTTTGAGATAGCACTCTGTGAAGATTGATTTACTTCGCCAGAAAGTAGGCTCCAAAATTGACTTCATTGACCTATTGTGTTTGTAAGCCCTAGAAAATTGCTACAGCTCTAACCTCGTGTGGTTTTACCTTAAGGATAGGGAAAACTTCTTACTCACAATCCTGGAGAGTTTCCCTTATCAAATCCTTAATGAAAAAAGACCAGGGTATTCTTTGATAAAGGCAAAGAGGGCTTTTAAACTGAGCATCAGAGGCTGTCTGCTGTTCTCTCAGGTGTTTGGATGCATGGAGATAAAAAAAAATTCTTAGAGCTCTCACTCCTTTTCCCGTCCAATTTAAGTGAGATAGCTCTGGATGGTGAAAGCTCTTGGCCAAGGTCGATAAGAATTCTCGTCTTTGGCAAGAAAGCCTAGCTGAAGGGAGCACATTGCATTGTCTCCATTAAAGCCCACCTTCTTGCTGATGGCTTTTAACTCGCCTATTCTTTTGACTGTAGCCAATGTTATTAGGAAAAAGAGTCTTCTTGGTAAGATAATTCCAAGACGCTTTGTCCAAGGGTACAAACCTACTTGAGCTTAAAAAGGCCAGGACTACATCCAGGTTACACGAGGAGGTTGGACTGTCTTTCCTCTTAGTCGTCTCAAAAGGTCTAATGAGATCTGAAAGATCCTTGTTACCTGACACGCCAATGTGTCGGTTACGAAAGAAGGAGGCTAGCATGCTGCGGTAACCCTTGATGGTAGGCACAGCTAGCTTCTCTTTTGTACGCAGATACAACAGAAAACTCTGCTATATTGGCTATAGAGGTATTGGTAGAGGAAAGTCTATTATTCCTGCACCATACTTCTAAATATGTCCAACTCGGATTAGTAAACCCTAATAGTGGTAATGATCTGGGGGTATCTACCAGCCACTCCATCATCTCTGCAACCCAATGTCTCATGGGCCAAAGAGGAGCTATCACGGTCATGCGGATGTTGGGCGAATCCCTGAATCTTTTCAGGACTTTGTCCAGGATCTTGAATGGAGGAAAAGCGTACACGTTTAGACCTTCCCAGTTCAGAAGAAAAGCGTCCACTGGGACTGCTTCCTGGTTTGGTACTGGAGAGCAAAATACCGGCAACCTCTTTGTCATTTGTGAGACGAAGAGGTTTATCAAGTATTGACCCCACAACATCAAAGGCTGGTGCACACCTCGTGATGTAGGGTCCACTCTGCAGTAAGAACTTGCCTTCTTCTGCTGAGCAGATCCGTCCTGACGTTTTTCTCCCCTTCTATGAAGTGAGTAATCAGGGCTTGGTGAATGGCCACTAGCTCTCTGATATTTATGTGTCATTTCTTCTGAGACTCTATCCACAGACCCCTGCGTCAAACAGGGACGAAATCGACCTCTCTAGTTCAGACAGACCAGACACTTGAAGCGCGCTGTGTGCGCGAACTGAACCGCGTGCTGATTGCTACGAGGGATCGTCAACCGTAGCCGGGTGACCACCAGGGGAAAGTCCTTGCGACATTTCCGGACTGCCTTGAGCGCGATCTGAACCGATTATCATCCCCAGAAAAATGAAATTCTGTGAGGGTGTTAGTTAAGATTTGGCCAGGTTACCATCAGACCTAACTGTTGCATTAAGGGCATTATCATTTGAAGAGCCTCCAGACACTTTACTTGTGATTCTGCTCTGAGTGGTCAGTCATCCAGGTACAAAGAAAATTCTTACTCCCTTTAAGTGAAGCCAGGGAGCCAAGTTGGACATCACCCGGGTAAAAAACGTAGGGAGTCGTGCTCAGTCCATAAAAGTGTGTTTTGAACTGATAATGGTCTCGAGGAACACGAGCCTTAGAAGTTTTCTGTGGTCCGGGTGTATTGAGATATGGAAATGCGCGTCCTGTAGATCCAAAGACACTATCCAGTCTCCCTGCCTGTTACCTGTAAGGACTGGTGCTTAAGTTTCCATGGCAAATTTTACTTAGCTGACAAACTTGTACAATGGACTGACGTCCAATAGAGGTTTACATCCTCCCTGGGCTTTTCGGCACTAGGAAAAGTATGTTGTAAAAGTCCCTCCGAGGAGGTGTCCTCTACCACTTCTATGACTGATTTCGACAGCATAAGGTTCACTTGCTCTTGAAGAGCTGCTGCTTTGTTTCCTGAGTGGACTGTTGTCAACTCTAAGGGTATCGACGACATGGGAGGCATAGCACATCTCACTTTTTGATTCGGTTTGTTGTCTTGGGAATCTGCGAGCTTGACCTCCAGCCGGAATCCTCTGAGTTCCCCCTTGAAGGGGCTCCCACGAAAGGGTTGACAAGTGGGAAGAGCCTCCTTTTGTATCCTTGCTAAAAAGCTAGCTGGGAGGATTTATTTATCAGTCCTAGAGATAAGATCTTGCATAGCCTGTTATGCCAGTGCTGTCGACAAATCTTTCCCTAAGTCCGGAGGGAAAAGATGATTACCCAACAGAGCAAGTAAAAGTTCAGATCTCTGAACAAAGGACAAACCTGAAGATAAGAAGGAACAAAACATACTCCTCTTTTTAAGAACTCCTACCGTGAAAAGGGGCGGAAAGTTCGATGGAGCCATCACTCTCGGCCTTATCAGACAGGCAATCAGATGCATCTGAGCCTCGTTCTTAGGGTGTGTGGCTTCTGCGAGAGTTTCGAGTGTCCAGTCCGTAAGGCTTAAGACTTTTATTGTCTAAAACAAAAATTCCCTCCAGCAGATGGTCCATTTCAGAATTGGACCACATAATCTTCGACTTGCTCATGGCTGACCTGAGTGAGGAGTCAACAAGTCTGGAGAGATCTCCCTGGGAGGAGGTAGGAACTCCCAAACCGAGAACTTCCCACAGACGAATACCACACACTAGATCTGGAAGCCAGTCGAGTTTGAGGAAGAGAAAAAGGGGGCCTTCCCTAGATCCTTTCTCTTGGACGTCCATTGGTTGAGAATTGAGAGAGCTCTCTTACCCGATCTAGTCAGGACCATCTTCTTGAAGGAGGATATTTTTCGGGGTCTGCCCTTCAAAAATTGAGAGGGAGGGCTCTGAGGTATAGGTTGAGTAAAGTCTTCTGGATACAGAGATGTTAACACTGTCAAAGTCCTTTTTTTTTTTTTTCCTTTTTTTTCAATCAACTGTCTGTAGTGAATCCTGAGATTCGTCTTCTAATTCGGCTAATGTAACATCGATTCCCTGATTCGAATGGGTAGGAGACAAAACCGCGTCATCCTGTCGGTTATTGTCTTTCAAAAATAATTCCTCTTGTCCTGAATAAATCTCGTGAAGCATATCATCCAGTTGCGAAGATGCATCACGTTTATGTACTGTAAGCCTCGAGGGAGAGACAGGTTCCAGTGCTTCCAGCATAAGATCATCATGCTGTAAGGAAGCATCAACATCAGTAAACCCCTGCGAGGGAAAATCTTGATCGCATGTGTCCAGCATGCGTTCAGCATGCGTTCAGCATGTTGTATGTCAACAGCGTGAAGCGAGGGAGCGTTAGTTGTGCGTTCAGAAAATCGCGAAGGAGAGACAAAAACTTGTCTATCCTGTTGCGAGGACAATTCCATCATGCGTCCAGATTGAGACTGCTGTATGTTTCCATAAGAGGTATCAGTTTACTGCATGCGTCCCGAATGCCGTGAGTCTGCCGCGAGCCGCGAGGAAGCGTTAGTATCACGTCCAGTCAGTCGTGCAGAAGAGACAACTGTTTGTCTATAGTGACGTAGGAACAAAACCTGACTGCATGCGTCCAGTATATGTCCAGACTGCCGCATGCGTCCAGTTTGCCGTGAGTTTCCAGACTGCTGCATGAGTCCAGATTGCCGTGAGCTATCAGCGTGTCGCATGTGTCTCGCATGAGCGATAGATGCACGTTCCGCAGATCGCGAAGGCGAGACAACTGCTTGTCTATCTTGTTATGTGGACAAATTTTGACTGTATGCGTCCAGCATACGTCCAGACTGATGTCTGTGTCCAGAATGCCGTGAAGGAGAGACCAGACTGCCGCATGCTTCCACCTTGTCGTTTGCCGCAACGCGAGCTGATCGCTGCGAGGGAGCGTTGCTGAGTAACGGAGAAATACGCTGTTCGATAATATCGGAAGACCGTTTTCTTGGACTATTGCTGTCATTAGATTCTTTTAGACGCGAATTTTCTGCCCGAGAATCGTAAGCGTCAACAGAGACGAAATCGACCTCTATAATTCAGACAAATCAGATACATGATGAGTGCCGTGTGCGCTAACTGAACAATGTACTGATCGCTGCGAGGTATCGTCAACTGTCGATACTTCCACCGTGTATCGATCGTTGTGAGGGATCGTCAACAGTATTAGGGTAGTCACCAAGGGAAAGTCCTTGTGACATTTCCCCCGGGTGCGATGAAGACGTAGACACTTTACCCTCGCCTTTTCTGTAGCGAGGGGGAGCGATCTGGGGATCGTCAACATGATTGCTCGAGGGGACGTCCGTTCGCTAATCAAGGTCTGACATATCCTTTGGCCTTTTGACATTCCTTCTCCCAGGGGTTGGGTAGCATGGAAGAAGTCCTGGGCTGGGATTATGACAGACACGAACGGACGCACCCTCCACTGCACTGACATTGAACACTAAGCACTTTTAATAATTTCAAATTATATCTTAATAGACCTTCCCGTTGCGAGAGATTATACTCTTTCGTCAAGGGCTAGAAAGAAAATACAATAGGATATATGATTAATATGACAAATTGGTAGATGATATGACAAATTCGTGGGTAATTTGTATTTTTCCTAACTATACAAACCTTAGCTATTTAATATGGGTAATTACTTTCAGCGTAGCTGAAATGACGAGCCATTAGAATTTTAACGAGGGTTTACTACCCCACCGCTAGTTAGCCGGGGGTAGGGAGGATAGCTTGCTACCACAACCCCCTCCTCACACACACCTGTGCTGAGCTCACTTTGCTTAGAGGTAGGACTTCACGGGGGATAGGGCTGGCGGGCAAGTCTGATTAAATAGCTAAGGTTTGTATAGTTAGGAAAAATACAATTTGCCAACGAATTTGTCATTTGTTCCGTAACTGAAATACAAACCATGCTATTTATTATGGGTGACTCACCCCTTAGAAAGGGTGGTAAGTCCCGGCCAGTACTGGCTTTTGGCTTTGCCCGGGCACTCAGTATCTGAGTGTGTCAGCACTCAACAATGAGTCCCTGCACCTCGCCAGCACCTTGCTGCGCAAGGGCTGCGGCCTATGTAAGCTGTGAGGGAAGGTTTGAAGAGTGACTCATCCTAGGAAGTTGACCTGAAGTCCTTTAGATGGAAACTTTAGGATAGGACTCTCCCAATACCACCTCATCAGGGTATGGGGACGTGACAGTATTAACTTAATACTAGGAACACAAGGGAACATGAACACATGGCAACATGGTTTACCTGCAGTGGTTTGAGGTCAGCTATGCAGAGAACCAAAGATGCTGCTTTCCCCAAGAGAGGGGGTGATGAAGAAAAGAATAAGGGCCAGTCAAACCTTTTCATTCATGCAGACTAAAACCTGGTAACAATGCCCTCAACCTTCTGCTACTTGTCCAACAAGGAGCTTGAGGTTTTAAACCAGCTGTTGTGCAGCCACCACAGGACCGATAGAGAATGTATCGAGCCTCCTCTGGGTCACGTCTTGCAGGTAGTGGGCTGTGAAGGATGCCTGACGCTTCCACACCCCAGCTTGAAGAACCTGCGTCACTGAAAAATTTATTTTGAAGGCCAGGGACGTAGCTATGCCCCTGACATCATGTGCTCCAGAGCGATGTGACGGAGGATGATCTGGATTCAAGGCCAGATGAATCACCCTACGAATCCATGCCGAGATGGTGTTCTTGGTGACCCTCCTCTTAGTCCTCCCTGTGCTGACGAATAATGCTGGCACATGAGGACGGACTGCAGCTGTTCTTTCAAGATATAGCCTCAAACTCCTTACTGGGCATACTAAGAGATGGTCTGGGTCATCTGTTACAGAACGGAGACTAGAAATCCGGAAGGAGTCGAACCGAGGATCCGCTACCCCAGGATTCTGAGTCTTAGCAATAAACTCAGGGACGTTACCTTCCCCCATCCCCTTGAATGGGCAATGTCATACGAGAGACAGTGAAGTTCGCTAACACACTTGGCCGAAGACAAAGCTAGTAGGAACACTGTCTTCCAGGTTAGGTGGCGATCTGATGCCTGGCGTAATGGTTCATAGGGATGTCTCTTAAGAGACCTGAGAACTCGAACCACGTTCCATGGAGGAGGTCTCACTTCCGACTGAGGACAGGTAAGTTCATAACTACGTATGAGTAGAGAAAGTTCTAGTGATGAAGAAATGTCCATTCCTTTCAGCCTGAAAGCTAGACTCAAGGCTGAGCGATAGCCTTTCACTGCCGAGACTGAAAGGCGCATTTCTTCTCGCAAATACATGAAGAACTTTGCTATGGTTGGAATAGTGGCATCAAGTGGAGAGATACCCCTTCCACGACACCGACCACAGAAGACTTTCCACTTTGCCTGGTAGACTGCTGCGGATGACTTTCGCAGATGTCCAGACATCCTGACATCAACTTGCTGCGAAAATCCTCTCTCAGCGAGGAGATGCTGTATAGTCTCCAGGCGTGAAGTCTTGTGGAAGATGTTGGCATGTGGTTGTCTGAGCAGATTGTGCTGTGGAGGGAGTTTTCTCGGTAGCTCCGTTAGGAGTTGTAGAAGGTCCGGAAACCATTCCGCGTGATGCCGTAGCAGAGCTATGAGGGTCATTGAGTGATTAACCAATGTTCTGGTCTTGTTGAGCACCCTCCTCATCAGACAGAATGGGGCAAAGGCATAAACGTCGATGTTGTCCCACCGTTGTTGGAAAGCATCTTGCCAGAGTGCCTTGGGATCTGGGACTGGGGAGCAGTACAGCGGAAGCTTGAAGTTCAGGACTGTTGCGAACAGATCCACAGTTGGAGAACCCCACAAAGTCAGGACTTTGTTGGCTACTAGATGATCCAAAGACCACTCGGTACTCACTATCTGAGACGCTCTGCTCAGATTGTCGGCGAGCACATTAATTTTGCCTAGAATGAAGCGTGCCAATAGTGGAATCGGGTGGGTTTCGGCCCATCTCGGTATCTCTACTGCAAGATGGGATAGCTGCTTTGAGAAGGTACCTCCTTGTTTGTTAATGTAAGCCACTACTGTGGTGTTGTCGCTCATCACCACCACAGAGTGACCCGCCAGGTATTGTTGGAACTGTTGAAGGGCCAGGAAGACGGCCTTCATCTCTAGGAGATTTGTATGGAGGTACTTTTCGGATTCTGACCACAGGCCTGATGTCGTGTGGTGCAGTACGTGGGCCCCACCCTTTCTTTGAGGCGTGCGAAAACAGCATCAAATCCAGGGGAGGACGAGAAGATCCACTCCTCTTTGTAGGTTCTCGTCTGTCACCCACCAGTAGAGGTCCGTCCGTTCCGCAGGTCCCATAAGGATCAGGACGTCCGGGGAATCGTAACCTTGATTCCACCGGGACTTGAGTCCCCACTGGAGAGATTTCATGCTGAGGCGAACGTTCGGAACTAAACAAGCCAATGATGAAAGGTGACCGAGGAGATGTAACCACGATTGGGCTGGAACTTCTCGTCTGAGAAAAGAGCTTGCGACCTTCCTCAGCCTTGCTATCCTGTCGTCTGATGGGAAGGCTTTGTGGAGATTGGTGTCTATATCCATGCCTAGATATACCAGTCTTTGAGTGGGAAGCAGAGAGGACTTCTCGAGATTTACCATGATCCCCAGATCCTGGCAAAGTCTCAGAAGTTTGTCCCGGTGTTGAAGGGATGACACCAAGTCTGCTAGGATCAACCAGTCGTCCAGATAACGGATGAGACGGATGCCGATCCTGTGTGCCCACGAAGATATTAGAGTGGACACTCTGGTGAAAACCTGTGGTGCTGTGGAGAGACCGAAACACAGCACCTTGAACTGGTACTCTTTGTTGTCTAGGATGAATCTTAAGTACGTCCTTGAAGACGGATGGATTGGGATCTGGAAGTATGCGTCCTTTAGATCCAGTGTACACATGAGGTCTTGCGGTCTCACTACTAGTCTGACCGTGTCTGCAGTCTCCATGCTGAATGGAGTTTGTTTGACAAACTTGTTCAGGGCTGAGAGGTCGATGACTGGTCTCCAGCCTCCAGACGCCTTCTTTACAAGAAAGAGTCGACTGAAGAAGCCTGGGGACCTGTCGACGACCTCTTGGAGAGCGCCCTTCTTCAACAGGGTCTGGACTTCTAAGCCAAAGGGCTTGCCCCCTTGCTGATCCCATGGCAAGGGAGCTCAATGACACTGGATTCGTCGTCAGGGGAGGTAGAGATGTTGTGAACGGGACGCGATATCGCTGACTAATTACGGAAATCGTCCAGGAATCGGCCCCGAGTTGCGGCCACCTGTCTGCGCAACTTTGTAGGCATCCCCCTACTGGTGGACATGCAGGGGGGACTGCCAATCCTAGCGTTTGTGGCCTCGGCTGCTCCCTCTAGGATTCTTACCTCCTCTAGAGGACTTTTTGCCTTTCCTATCCTTGACAGGAAAGGGCTTACACACCACTGTCTTCGCTGCTGCCGTTGGTTTCGTGGTCTTGGTCGGACGGGACTGCTGGGGTGCTGGAGGCTTATAGGGCTTAGATGTCAAAGCCCTATGAAGGAGGGATTCTTGGTGGGACTTCCTCCACCTCTCAGCGGCCTGTTCCACATCCTTAGGCTCAAACAGGTTCGTTCCTTTTAAGAAAGAATGCCTGAGCCTATTGATCTCGGTGCTAGGGACTTTCTGATAGAACCTCTCAGCCACCGCATCGCAACGTTTCAGGATGGTGTTTGCCCACAAGTTCGAGACTTGGTGGACCAGAAACTCGATCGTGCGAGTGCCTGAGAGGAGGAACGTCTCCATAGCTTTCCTGGTACGTTCTTTGGAGAAATCCTCCGAGCGTATCAGGATACCTAAGGTCCCTAACCAGATGTCATGCATAGCACACTTCGCAACCTTCTCCTGGTTAAGGATCTCGGTTGCCGAGAACAAGACCTGCCGGTTGGAGAGTCTCTCAAGAGGGACTTCTCTGGTAAGCTCTTCCAACGAATGGTGGAGAGGAAAAACTAAACAAGGCTCCTCCAAGATCTCGAAGTACCTCCTTTGCTGTACGCAAGGAGGTGGGAGAAGCTTGTTGCCGGCACTGGAATGGTTGGAGGAGGACAACTTGGAGAGCTGTACAGCGATCTTGTCCCTGGTACTCTTAACCCCCTGGGACTAGGGCATAGCCGCACTGGCCTTGGAAGGTTTTTGAGTGCCAAATCCGCAGTCAAAGACCATGTCCTTGCCCTCTCGAGGAGGGATCTCTGGGTCTGCAAACCCATTGAGAGCCCTCATTAGAGTCAGAACTTGCCAAAATGCATGCTCTGACTCTTGTAGTTCTCCTCCTGATGTCAGACTTGCAGCGAAGTCTCCTGTCCCCAAAGGCTCTTCTTGGGGAGATTCGCGGATGTTCTCAGAGTGGCTAGTTGGCTCCATCCTAGGTCTTGCAGAGGACTTTGGTACTGTCTTCGAGTCCTTCGACTCCTTCCTGGGAAGAATGATGGACTCCAACATAGACGGTGGCAAGTTCTTTTCAGCCCCTACCTGAGAAGACTTCTCAGCGCGAGGTGGGGTTTCCCCCATTGGTGCGATGGGGGAACGTCTCACCTCACGTGATTCTCCTGAGGACGGGAAGTACTCGTCCGACAGGCAAGGGGAAAAAGTCTGTGGGGGTGAAGGAACCTGCCTCGAAGGCTTGCGTGGAGTCAACTTAGCTCTCGGAGAAGCTACCACGTCCGGAACTCCTCTTTTTCTCTTCAGAGGAGTAGAAACAGCCAAGGATCTGTGACCCAATTCAGAGAGAACAGGCTTGAAAGCCTGCGTAACCGCTCTGATTAGAGCACCAAACCATGGTAGTTGGCTGACAGTCGTGCTGTCAGACACTCCCTCTGGAGGAACAGGGATCGACGGATCCCTGGGAGAGTTCCCAAAGGCGGGTTCGCCTGAAAAGAAAAAGGGATCCTGGACCCTTTCTGGATGTCGCCCTTCAGCCGCAATGCGCGCTGTTATGCGTTTGTGGGGAGGGGAATGCGGCGATGGGGACCTTGCCGTGCGTTGTCCAGCAGCCTCACGCGTGGGAGGGTATTGACGCTTGCGCGGGAGGCGCGTAATGGTGCTCGCGCGATGAAAAATACCTGGGGTCGCGTGCAGGAGACTGCTGATGAGCGTGCGGGTTATTGCAAGGGCACGCAGGAGAATGATGGCGTGTAGGAGCGCGCGCGGGGGACTGTGGGCGCACAGGAGAGCGCGCAGGCGAAAGTTCGTGCGCTGGATCAGGCCGTTGAACACGCGGGCGCGCGGGCAAGAGTTCGCGCGCCCCAGCAGATGTCATAGGGCGCGCGCACGCAGGAGAGATACCCTTGAGCGCGGGCGCGCAGCTGAAGCTTGTGCGCATGGGCGCGTGTCAGCATGGTGGCGCACAACAGCAGGAGAGAATGGGCGCGGGCACGCGTGCGCGTATCCTCATGGGCGCAAGTAGGAGACTGCCCATGTCGGCGCGATGGCGAGCGCTGGAGACAGCTGTTGGCGCGTTGGTGAGCGCTGGCGCGCAGGAGAAGTCACCTTAGACTTCCCAACAGTGCCCAGATATGAAGATCGTGGGCGTGCAGGAGAGATGATCGCTGTGCGTGGGAGCTGGCGCGCGGGAGAGCGCTGGCGCGCAGGAGATCGCTGTCGTACAGGAGAGCGCTGACGTTCAGGAGAGCGCTGGCGCGCAGGAGAGTGCTGGCGTGTTGGAGAGCGCTGACACGTAGGAGAGCGCTGGCGCGTAGGAGGTTGCTGGTGAGCAGGAGGTTGATGGCGCGCAGTAGCGCGCTGACGCGCAGGTGAGCGTGGGCGCACTAGCTCAGGCAAAGCCTGGTGCGCAGGAGAACGTTGGCGCGTATGCCTATCATCGGGATGGCGCGTAAGGGAAGTATGCGCGCGATGGCACATACGCCCTTGATGCCAAGTATTAGGGTTCGAT
This sequence comes from Palaemon carinicauda, assembly GCF_036898095.1. NCBI lineage: Eukaryota > Metazoa > Arthropoda > Malacostraca > Decapoda > Palaemonidae > Palaemon > Palaemon carinicauda. Next base: position 263,795,022 of record NC_090725.1, on the reverse strand, counting down.
GCCTGACGAGCATGAAAGTCAGGATTCGTTGGCGCGTAGCGCGCATCAGCCCTCGGGAACGGAGACGGCAGGTAGACATGTCGTTTAAAAGGACGACCTTCCATCGAAGGGGATCGCGAACGACCCACTGAGAGGTCTAGGACCAGAGCAGGAACAGTCGGTGATCGCTGAAGAGGCTCCTCTGTGGTGGACTGCAACGAAGATGACGAACCAAAGAGGCGCCTCCTCACCGCAGGTGAAGGAAGGCCTCTGGCAAAGAGGAAGGTGAGCTTTGCGGCGGATGCGCACTCTAGGGGCCGTTGGATCAGCAAGCTGACCTTCTGCAGTCCTCCGAAGAGGAGTCTCTGTAAGTGAACTCCCCGAGGGGGAGAAACACCAGCAAGAGAGACTGTTGGACTTAGTTTTTCCCTCGTAGGTTGAGCAGGAACGGGAGAAACTAAGCCTTCAGCTATTGCGGGATTTGAAGAGGCAGAGGTATTAGGAGATACCACATTGGATACCTCTTGACACCAGAACGTCGACAATCGACAGAGGATCAACCTCTGCCGCGGGCAGCGATTGCTTGACAGCGGCAGTGGAAATTTTTCAGGCCTTTTGTGTCTGTTTTTATGTAAAGTTCATAGAGATTTACCATCATGAAATCTCCTACATCTATTATTAAGTCCCTTATTAGGCCATCTTCTTGTGGTTCCCTCCTTCCATTTTTTTTAATGCTTTCTTTACTGCTAATATTACATTTGGTACTGGTTCAGGTGCTTCATTAAGGGGAATACCTCAACATCTTAAGATGACTTCATTCTCTTTAATGAATCATGGAAGGAATTGCAAAAGATAATAGAAGATAATTATAGAGAAAGCAGGAATACAGGACTGAAAATTATTATGAGCAAAACGAAGATAATGTTCAGTGATTTCTTATATCACTATTGTATAGAAATTCTCTACAATTTTTATGACTCCATTCTCTTCCGTTGATGTATAGATTTTCATCTGATAAAAGCAAATATCTGTTGGGACCCTGTTCCAAGTCTTATTTTCATTAACTTGATGCTTCTCCCTTTCTCTAGTATTTACGAATATCTTATTATTTTACTGTTTATTGTTTTGTATAGTTCTTTCAATTCTATCTTATCTCGCTTGGATTTTACCCTTATTTCCAATCGTTCCCATAATTTTTTTTCATAATTTTCCTTGAGCTTGTTTAAAACATTTTCCACCTGGCTCTTGTGCTTACCCCAAAACAAATTTTGCTAGATTACTATTCATTTCTTCTTTATTTGCCTTCAATTTGTCATATAGCTAGGAGTACCCGTTTTGCATTGCTAAACTAAACTCTTCTTATTTTTCTCTAATTCTAGGATTGTTTATTTTCTTTCATGAAATTAGTTTTTTCTTTCTTTCCTCATATCTATGCAAATTTTACCTATCACAATTCTATGGTCATTTGATTTTTGTTTAACACTGTTATATCTTTAATCAAATTCATTTTTTTTTCACTGAGAATAACATCTATTTATTTATTTATTTTTTTTTTTTTCGTTTCAACATTTGGCTTCTCCATATCCATTTTCTATGTTCATTTTCATAAAAGAATGTGCTCATTATTTAGAGATTTTTTTTTTTCAGCAAACTCAACAAGCATGTATCCTCTGTCATTTCTTGGTCCAGCTCCAAATTTGCATACAACTGATTGATTGATTTATTTAAAGTTTTCAGGCATCCTGACATCTGAGGTCATTGACGCCGGTAACATTTAATTTATGTATACAAAAATAAAAAATAAAATAGAATAAAAAATAAAAGAGTATTCAATTAAAATCATAAAAGTTGAATGTCATAAAAGTTAAATATTTTTCAGAAGACCTGCTTCTGAAATAAATCTAAAAATGCCACTTGCATGGTAGGACACATCATTTCCAAGAATCTTGGCAAGGATGAACCTGCCACCCTCACCTCGAGCCTCAAACAAATATCTATTCCTTAAGTTTTTATAATTGGGGCATTCGGTCAACAAATGCCTTACTGTTAGAGGTACTAAACAGTCGTCACAATACGGTTGGTGTTGGCCCTTCAGCAGAAACTCGTGTGTCAACCAAGTGTGACCAATACGGAGACGATAAAGAGACGTCTCCCATTTTCAGGGCATCATATTATACCTCCAAGGAGATATGTCATTTGTTACCTCTCGCATTTTATTCCCACCTAGGCTATCCCATTGCTGTTGCCATTTATTGCAAACCAATTTCTTGATGTCAGGTAAGAAATCATTACAGGGAATGGGATACCTTCTTGGCAGCAACTCGGATCCAGCCTTCTTAGCCAGTGAATCTGCCTTCTCATTCCCAGACACACCTACATGTGCTGGAACCCAACAAAATTGAACTGTTATACCTCTCCGTCCAATAATAAAAAGCCATTCTAAAATCTTTAAAACTAGAGGGTTATTAGAATTAAAAACTTCTATAGCTTGAAGGACACTCCTTGCATCACTAAAAATTGTAAAATTACCCTCCTTCTACAACACTATTTTCTAAATAGCAGTTAATATGCCATACAGTTCGGCAGTAAATATGGAAGCGGTCAGAGGAAGTGCACTTTTACAATTAAAACCATTACTATGTACTCCAAATCCAACGCCAGCATCAGATTTGGAGCCATCAGTATAGATAAAAGTTGATCCTCTATGTTCTTTAACATGTTCATTAAAAAGACACCTGGCTTCTAGGTCTGACATATTCTTCTTATCTCCAATAAAATATTTACAAAAAGATATCTCTGGTAACTTCCATGGAGGCGTTGATGATACCTTGGATGGAAGTACCTTATTTCTAATTATATCCAGACTATTTAATAATTGTTTCACCCGAAAGCCATAGGGTTGAGGAGATTTTGGGTGCAATTCAAAGTATGATGCGTGTCTTACAAGGCTTGTAGTCTGAAAGGCTAGAGAGTTAGGGAGTCTTTGCAATCTAAACCAATACCGAATAATGGAAGACATTCGGTAAAGGTCTAGAGGTAACTCTCCAGCATCAACCAGGACACTTGGGATAGGCGAGGTTTTAAAAGCTTCAGTAGGCAATCTAATACCTGCATGATGTATCGAGTCTAATATTTTTAACCAGCTTGGGGTGGCTGAAGAATATATTTCACAACCATAACTAATTTTGGAAAAAATTAAGGCCTTGTATAATTTTAAAATAGTATTGCGGTCTGCCCCCCATGATGTATGGGACAATACTTTCAAGATATTCAGAGCTTCAACACATTTAGCTTTTAACGCTTTTAATTGAGAAACCCATGTAAGCCTACAATCAAATATCAAACCTAAAAATTTAGCTTCTCTTGCACATGGTATCCGTTGACCTTTAATGTATATATCCGGGTCTGGATGTACTCCCCGGATACGACAAAAATGGACAATGGTAGTTTTACTTGTCGAGAACCTAAATCCATTCATGTCAGCCCACTGGATAATTTTATCAATAGAGAGTTGGATTTTTCTCTCAACCAGTGCCAGCAAATGATATTGAGAGATCATCCACAAATAATGTTGAGAGAACATCCCGGGGAATGGCTGAGGATATCCCATTAATTGCTAGTGCAAAAAGGGTTACACTCAGCACACTACCCTGAGGAACTCCTTCTTCCTGGCACTTACTCTCTGATAGAGCTTCCCCAACTCTCACTTGAAAAACTCTATGTGAAAGAAATGCCTGAATAAATAGTGGCAGCTCTCCTCTCAATCCGATTTCATGAATGGTTTTAAGTATACCATATCTCCATGTGGTATCATATGCCTTTTCAAGGTCAAAAAATACTGTAACATGGTGCTGTTTGGAAGCAAAGGCTTCACAAATAGAAGACTCAAGTCGTATCAACACATCAGTCGTTGAGTGCATTTTTCGGAATCCACATTGAATCGATGATAAAATACCTTTCTTTTCAAGGTACCACATCAGCCTTGCATTGACCATCTTCTCCATGATTTTACATAAACAACATATCAATGCAATAGGATGATAGTTTGCTGCTAAAAACTTGTCTTTACCGGATTTTAAAAAGGCTAAAATAATGGCTAGTTCCCAAACACTTGGGTAACTATGATCATGCCATATTCTATTAATAATGCTTAAAATAAATAGCTTTGTATTAAAATGTACATGTTTAATCATTGCATATGGAATTCCATCGGGTCCAGGGGCTGTATTATTGCAATGAGCAAGTGCGGAATAAAATTCTCTTTCAGTGAAAGGAGAATTATATAACTCTTCCCTTCTTGTTGCAAAATCTAAAATTTTCTTTTCTTCAGTGCTCCTATACTGGTGACCAGGGGCTCCTTCACACTTGCTGGATACATTTGAAAAATGATTAGCCAGGGCATTGCTAACTTCATTTGCTTCAGTTACATACTGGCCATTCACCTTCAACACTGGTGGTGGGTTGGGGGTTAATTTGCCAGCTATCTTTTTTACTTTCCTCCACACAGAAGATGGTGGTGTTCTACTGCTAATGGAGGAAACAAAAGACATCCATGACTGGCGCCTTGCTTCTTTCATGGCACGACGGAACTGTGCTCTACATTTCTTGTACATAATTAAATTCTCATCAGTTCTGCGTCTACGTAATCGTGTTAGAGATCTTCTTGTGGCTCTTTGGAGGGCAGTTAGTTCTGAAGACCACCACGGGACTGGTCGTCGTTTGAATAACCCTGTTGTTTTGGGAATTGAATTGACTCCTGCTGTATGAAGAGTTCCATTCAGTAGGTCTATGGCATCATCAATACTTTCAAACTGTTCTGCTCTCCCTTCGATTTCCCTTAGCTCAGAAAATTTAACCCAGTCTGCCTTGTCTAGATTCCAACGTGGCGATCTTTGCAAAGGCGGACCCTTGTTGGTGTTTATAATGATTGGTGCATGATCACTAGTATGCCAATCATCTAATGTCCTCCAATCAAAATCAAGAAGGCAGTTAGAGCTTGCAACTGAAAGGTCAATGCATGACAAGGTACCTGTCTGAACATGGAAGTGTGTGGGCACTCCTGTATTAAGGAGTCCCACATCCTCATTCTCCACAATTGATGAGACAATATTGCCCCTTGTGTTTGCTAAAATATCACCCCATAAAGGATGTCTACCATTCATATCTCCCAGTAAGAGAAATGGTTGAGGGAGTTGATGAATGACCTCTGCTAAATCATCATATAAAATATTATCATTTGGAGGCAAGTAGAGAGAGCATATTGTATATTTTCTTCCGATATCAATTTGTACAACAACTGCCTGCAGTGTTGTACATATAGACATAGGTATTTGGGGAACATCTCGACGAACGTACATGAGACTTCCACCATGGCTCCCTGCTTGATGATTATATGGTGTTCTATAGCTAACATACTCTCGAGGACTAGGAGTGTTAGCATCAAGCATACTTTCCTGTAGACATACAATTATGGGGTAATGTTCATGAATTAGGAGCTTAAGTTCTTCAAATTTCGCCCTTAAACCCTGACAGTTCCATTGCAAAATTGAGGAGAAAACTATGGATTATTTCGGGAAGACATCTTGGATGAGGTCTTCCCATTAGCAGTTTTTAATTTAACATTATTACCTGTAGGTTTCTTCAGAGATGGTCTTGTTATGTTGGGTTTTACGTTGGTGTTTTTCTTTGTATCTTTTTATATATTTGTTGAGGGGGATGGTGGATCTCAACTTGAATTTCTGATTTACTTAAATTGTCTTCTGGTTGATCGCCAACATCAACAGACAAAACATCATATTTATTTGATGTTATAATTCTAGTATTCTTTATGGAAGGGGGTGAGAGAGATGGAGGTCTCTCTCTTTTACGATTAATAGGTTGCGAGTTACCAGGTTTTTGTACCTTCCCCACTACAGGTACACCTGATAACTTGGTGTCAGGTGGAATATGGCCTGGGAGAGGTTAGTACTATCCTTTGTAATCGGGGACAAAGGTTTGATCGTGGTGGGCAATGTCTTTTTGTCGATACTCAATGATAAATCTTTAGGAGGAGATGTTCTTGTCTTATGCAGCACTTTATCAATAGATGGTGAATTCCTTATTCGAGAACTACCTACAGTAGTAGGTGGGTGAGATGATTCCCGAGGTACTTTTTCTCCTGTTTTTAATGTCTTTGCATAAGTATTAGATTTATTTAATAATCTCTTGGCATGCCCCACGCTTACATGTTCAATAATTGATTTATTGAGGGCAGCCTCTTCTAACTTATAAAACTGGCAGCTCCTATCATTAGATTTATGATTAGAGTTGCAGTTTAAGCACCTTGCCTCAAGTGTACAATCCCCATGGTAAATATTGGAGCAAGTATTACAAATTTTTTCATTATTGCAAACTTTGGAAGGATGTCCAAATTTAAAGCAATTATAACATTGCAGTGGCTTCTGCTTAAAAGGTTGAACTCTGATCCTTTCGTTTTCTATGTCTATGTGGAAAGGTACATCAGCATCCTGGAAAGTAAGAACAATCATTGATGTTCCAGTTACTTTATGTACTTTCCACACTGATAGAGGACACATAGCCAATATCTCCTCTTCCGTAAATTCATATAGATCCCTATTGAAAACCACTCCCTTTCCATAGCTAAAGTTTAGATGGGGTTTGATGTCCAATTTTACATCATCATTTACTGTCTTCAAATTGGACAATATAACAGACTGTGTGTATGACTTGGCTTTTATCAAGTAACTTTTCTTCCCGAATCGAGATATATCTCCAGGTGCAATCGTACCTACCTTCCTCTGAAGAAATTTGCATATCTTGAAATAATTTTCCGTACCGCCTACAGATTGAGCAAGAAGCCACATTGGTGGTTTTGGCTTTCTTTGGGATGGTAAATCAGCCTCTATATCTTTATCAGCCCAGTCTGCTGGTCTGTAGACATCCAGATCTTCAGGTGCCCCATCACACAGAGCACCCTTAACACTCATATTATCTACTTTAATATCAACAATGTTACAGCTTGCATTAAATGCTTCCTCATGACAATTAAATGATAACCAAGATTTCCAATTATCATCTTGAAGTTTCATTCTAATTTCTTTTATTGATCCGTAACACTCAAATATTTTATGTAGCACATCATAATTAGCTTCTAAAGGGATTTGGGTAACGTGCAGGACATTCAGTTTTCCTGTGTTGCCCAAATTACCCTTTTTCCGAATGTTTAAAGAACAGTCCTTTTTAGTTCCTACGTCGTCAACGGAGTTTTCTTTAAATGAATTGCCAGAGGTCGTCAACAGTGCTGGGGGCGAGTCAGCATATCCAGGGGAGGTGGGGTCATTGTCACAAGAATCCATCAGAATAAAGAAAAGAGAAGAGTGATTTTTTTGAATAGTTTGATTTACCTGCTTGAGAACATTAAGGCATCACATGTTGGGAAGGAAATTTGCATTCTCCACTACCGGCACAGTGAGAGTATACTTCCCAGATGGTCCACTCCCTACCCTACCCGAAGGATAGCATCAAAACAGATATAGAGGCACTGGTGTAAGCTGAACCCGCCTGTTAGAACTGAGTCCAAGAAACTATGGAATCATCCTCCCCATATCTGTAATGACGGGCTTCCGGCCAAAAGCCGAGAGTCCTACCCCAAGCATTGGATCCCCCTGGATTCCGAAGACCCAACACTTGAGAATAGTTCCGCCAAAAAGGTCCAAACCATCTTCGGGATGGCTGAGATCATCCAATACTCTCACATATAGCTTTGAGCACAAACACCTCCCAACCGTGACACCTTTCCCATTCATCAAAGCAGGCAGCAATACCGGATGTAGAAACATCCGCCCAAGTGGCAATAACAGATGTAGAAACATCCATGCCATAAAGAGAGAGAGAGAGAAAAAAAAGATAAACATAATATATGTAAAAATATACACATATACATATGGAAAATTTTACTCATAGGGTTGGGACAGCATCATGAAAGAAAGTTTATAATATTAGGAGAAGGTTGAAGCAATATGAAGAGGAAGAAAAAGATAAGAAAGAGAGAAATTTAGATTCGAACTGGGGGAGCAATTTCCCAAAGTTCGAGAGCCCTCTTGCCCGTCACCAAGTTTCAGCACGGGAATAGAATGCCGGGCTGAAGCTCAATGACTTCATCAAGGCATTCTCTCATTAAGAGGGTTGCATACAACTGATTCACCTTTCTCTTTTTGACCTACTTTTCCACAGAAATCACCCAAAATAAATGTAAATTAATTCTTGTGTTTTTTCACATCTCCAGATCCTTATGTAAAAAGTTTCTCTTTCTTCCACTGTATTGGATGTCGGTGTTGGTGCATATGTTTGAATGATCTTCATCGTCAATTTCTACTTTTTATTTAGTTTGATAATCAATCCCGCAATTCTAACACTGATTATAAAAGATTTACCTGCAGGATTTTTTAAAAAAGAAAACCACCCCATTTTCTTAGTTCCTTTCATGCCCTCTGATGCAAAATGTATGGCCCTGTTTTATCTTTACACAAGATTCCACAGTTCCTCTAATTCCACGCAATCCTATTATATCCCCATTTATTTCTTTCAATTATACTAGTAATACAGCAACATTTTCCCTATACAGGGTCCTGACATTGTATGTTATGAGGCCCAGTTTCCAAAGGTGGCCTGTTTTAGTTAATATATATTTATGTAAATGCATAAAATAACAAACACATTTTTATTTATTTACCAAGGCACCTCCCCAAAATTTGGGGGGTAGCCAACATCAAAACAAGGGAACAAAAGGGGACCTTTCCTCTCTCCACTCTCCCCAGCCTGACGAAGGATTCAGCCGAGTTTGGCTGCTACTGCTAGGGGGCCACAGCCCACCCTCCCCCGTTATCCATCACAAATTAAGTTTCCCACTCTGAATCCCCTGTTACTGCTACCTCCGCGGCCTCCAAGACAACCGGAGGAAGCAGCAGGGCCTACCAGAACTGTCACAATCGCTCGCTATTCATTCCTATTTCTAGCATGCTCTCTTGCCTCTCTCGCATCTATCCTCCTATCACCCAGAGCTTTCTTCACTCCATCCTTCCACCCAAACCTTGGCCTTCTTCTTGTATTTCTCCCATCAACTCTTGCATTCATCACCTTCCTTAGCAGACAGCCACTTTCCATTATCTCAACATGGCCAAACTACCTCAACACATTCATATTCACTCTAGCTGCTAAATCTTTTCTTATACCCGTTCTCACACTCACTACTTCGTTCCTAACCCTATCTAAACGAGATACACCAGCCATACTCCTTAGACAACTCATCTCAAACATTTAATTTCTGTCTCTCAGTTGCTTTCATTCCCCACAACTCTGATCCATACATCATAGTTGGTACAATCACTTTCTCATACAAAACTCTCTTTATATTCATGCCTAACCCTCTATTCTTTACCACTCCCTTTACTGCCCCCCAACACTTTGCATCCTTCCTTCACTCTCTGACGTCTACCCAATTCCACTCCAGCATTTACTGCAACAACAGAACGCAAGTACTTGAAGTAATCCACCCCCTCAAGTAACTTTCCATTCAACATGGCATTCAACCTCGCACCACCTTCCTTCTCGTATATCTCAACCTTACTCTTACCAACATTAACTCTCAACTTCCTTTTGTCACATACCCTTCCAAACTTTGTCATTAATCGACCAAGTTTCTCTTCTAAGTCTGCAACCAGTACTGTATCATCGGCAAACAACAACTGATCTACCTCCCATTCATGATCACTCATCTATCAGTTTCAATCCTCGGCCAAGAACTCGAGCATTCACCTCTCTCACCACTCCATCAACAAACAAATTGAACAACCATGGTGACATCACACATCCCTGTCTCAGCCTCACTCTCACTGGAAACCAATCGCTCACTTCATTTCCTATCCTAACACATGCTTTACTACCTATGTAGAAACTCTTCACAACTGGCAAAAACCTTCCATCAATTCCATATAACCTCATCACATTCCATATTGCTTCCCTGTCAATTCTATCATACCCTTTCTCTAGATCCCTAAACGCAATATACACCTTGCCTTTTGCTAAATATTTCTTGCATATCTGGCTAACTGTAAAAATCTGATCTATACATCCCCCACCTCTTCTAAAACCACCCTGTACTTCTAAGATTGCATTCTCTGTTTTATCCTTAATTCTATAAACTACCATGAACTTTTCCAACCACACTCAACAAACTAATAACCCTTGAATTACAACATTCATGCACATCTCCCTTACCTTTATATAGTGGTACAATACATGCACACACCCAGTCTACTGGTACAACTGACAACATAAAACACATTAAACAATCTCACCAGCCATTTAAGTACAATCCAACCCCTTCCTTTAATATCTCTGTTCTCACACCATTTATACCAGGTGTTTTTCCTATTCTCGTTCCATCTAGTGCTCTCCTCACTTCTTCTATTGTAATCTCTCTCCCATTCTCTTCTCCCATCACCGGCACCTCAACACCTACAACAGCAATTATATCTGCCTCCCTATCATCCTCAACATTCAGTCAACTTCAAAATATTCTGCCCACCTTTTCATTGCCTCCTCTCCTTTTAACAGCCTTCCATTTCCATCTGTCACTGTCTCTTCAATTCTCGAACCAGCCTTCCTTACTCTCTCCGTTTCTTTCCAAAACTTATTCTCTTTTATCTTTACACAAAAGTCCATAGTTCCTCTAATTCCACGCAATCCTATTGTATCATGATTTCTTTCTTTCAATTATACTAGTAACACAGCAACATCTTCCCTATACAGGGTCCTGACATTGTATATTATGAGACCCAGTTTCCAGTATTTATGTAAATGTATAAAATAACAAACACATTTTTATTTATTTACCAAGGCACCTCCTCAAATTTTGGGGGGTAGCCAACATCAAAACAAGGGAACAAAAGGGGACCTTTCCTCTCTCCACTCTCCCCAGCCTGACGAGGGATTCAGCTGAGTTTGGCTGCTACTGCTAGGGGGCCACAGCCCACCCTCCCCCGTTATCCATCACAAAATAAGTTTCCCACTCTGAATCCCCTACTACTGCTACCTCCGCGGCCTCCAAGGCGACCGGAGGAAGCAGCAGGGCCTACCAGAACTGTGTCACAATCGCTCGCCATTCATTCCTATTTTTAGCACGCTCTCTTGCCTCTCTCACATCTATCCTCCTATCACCCAGAGCTTTCTTCAATCTATCTTTCCACCCAAACCTTGGCCTTCCTCTTGTACTTCTCCCATCAACTCTTGCATTCATCACCTTCCTTAGCAGACAGCCACTTTCATTATCTCAACATGGCCAAACTACCTCAACACATTCATATTCACTCTAGCTGCTAAACCTTTTTTATACCCGTTCTCACACTCACTACTTCGTTCCTAACCCTATCTAAACGAGATACACCAGCCATACTCCTTAGACACTTCATCTCAAACACATTTAATTTCTGTCTCTCAGCTGCTTTCATTCCCCACAACTCTGATCCATACATCATAGTTGGTACAATCACTTTCTCATACAAAACTCTCTTTATATTCATGCCTAACCCTCCATTCTTTACCACTCCCTTTACTGGCCCCCAACACTTTGCATCCTTCCTTCACTCTCTGACGTATACCCGATTCCACTCCAGCATTTACTGCAACAACAGAACGCAAGTACTTGAAGTAATCCACCTCCTCAAGTAACTTTCCATTCAACATGGCATTCAACCTCGCACCACCTTCCTTCTCGTGTATCTCAATCTTACTCTTACCAACATTAACTCTCAACTTCCTTCTGTCACATACCCTTCCAAACTTTGTCATTAATCGACCAAGATTCTATTCTGAGTCTGCAACCAGTACAGTATCATCTCCAAACAACAACTGATTTACCTCTCATTAATGATCACTCATCTATCAGTTTCAATCCTCGGCCAAGAACTCGAGCATTCACCTGTCTCACCACTCCATCAACAAACAAATTGATCAAAGACCCAAACCTTGACCTGACCTCCAGTCAGTCGCCCTCTTTGTCTCAGCTACCTTATATTTACTTCCACATTTTTCTCTCTATACTGTATCTATCTTTCATACTTCTCATACTTTGCAGCCTTTCTTCAAATGCTCTCTTTTTCTCTTCCAATTTTATCTTTACTCCTTCATTCCACCATTCACTACCCTTCCTCATGCTTGCCACACACACATCACTTGCAATACCAAAAATATTTTCTTGTACTAACTTCCACTCAATCCTGTAGATTACCAGTTTCTCTCACTTTCACTCTGTCATGTGCCATTTCCAACCTTTCGTGATATTCAATTTTTACCTCTTGTCTTATTAACTCTTCAAGCTAACTACCTCCCTTTACATCCCCCACTCTTTTGCTACAACCAATTTTACTTCCACCAAAAATGATCAGACATACCGTTAGCCATACCCCTTAACACATGCACGTCTTTCAATCCTCCAAACATTCTTCTAGTTATCAACACATAATCCATTGATGCCCTTTCTACCACTCTTCCATTTGCCACTTTTACACATGTATACTTGTTACTATCTTTCTTTTTGAAAAACTGCAATTTATTACCAGCTCTTGCTCAAAACACATATCTACCAGTCTCTCACCACTCATTTTCACCTGGTACACCATTCTTCCCAATGACACCTTCTACCTCTCTGGTACCCACTCTAGCATTTAAGTCACCCCTGACACCTACATAATTCTTTCTACCCCATCCTTCTACACACCTGGTTCATTTATTCCAGAATTAATTCCGCTCTTCTTCACTTTTCTCCCAATCTGACCCATACACGCTAAAAAAAGCCCAACATTCCCTACCCGTCCTGACCCTTACCCACAGTAACCTAGATGATATCTCTTTCCATTCCACTACTTTACTTGTTATCCACTCACTCAGCAATAAAGCCATACCCTCTATTGCTCTTCCCCTTTCAATCCTAGACACTTTACCACTTCAACAAACACCACTTCACCCTTCCCTTTTATCTTTGTCTCACACAAAGACAACATATCCATCTTTCTATTCCTAAACATACTTCCAATCTCACATCTTTTACTCTCTATCGTACTACATCCATGCTCATTCAGACACCCCAAAACGAGAGAGTGGGGAGCAGTCACTCTCCCCCCAGCTCCACCTCTTTGATATATCACAGGAATAAGATACAGGAGAGGAGGTTTCCAGTCCCCTCATCCCGTCCCTTTTAGGCGCCTCTTACGACACACAGGGATATGTTGGCGCCAATCTAATTGTTGTTATGCCTCAGCAGCATATATATATATATATATATATATATATATATATATATATATATATATATTTATATATATATGTATATATACAGTATATATATGTATGTGTTTATATATACACATATATATATATATATATATATATATATGTATATATATATGTATACATATATACATATATATATATATATATATATATATATATATATATATATATATATATACACATATTTTATATATATATATATATGTATATATATATATATGTATATATATATATATATATATATATATATATGTATATATATATTCTTCATACCTTAATGCAATAGTTGAACATCAAAGACAAATAACATAATTATCAAATAAAACATTAGATAACTATCTCCTGTAAACTAGAAAGCAGGCAAAATTGAAAATAAAAAAGCTGTTGAAATTTCAAAGATAAAATTGGAACCCCCCAAAAATTAATAGATATATTACATAGTAAGTAAAAAAATTGTAGGCTTAGTAAACTGATAGCCCTAACTTGATCAATATTGGAAATGAGTTTATAATACTGAATCAACATCGTTAGTATGTTTTTGGTAAATTCATGAAGTAGGCCTACTGTTATCTAATGGTAGTCATTGTATACAAATTGTAATTAATCACATCAAAAATATTCCAAAAATAAAAATGATTTTTCTGCTGCTATTATCTACGGTCAGATGCCAGGAAATCTTACCTAAGGGGGGGGGGGGATCCCTTGAAAAAACAAACAAAATTATTGGGGAGGTCCCCTAACTCCCCTATCGTCAGTGCCTTTTCAAACATAAGCACCGTCACCCCAAAAGAATGCTCCTACCCTGTCAAAATTTAATATATTTAAAAATGAGTAACAAGGCCAGCTTCCAATATGAACTTGAAAATGCCACTGGCATCATAAAAAATGTTCTCTTCAAGAATCTTGGTGAGGATATACCTGCCATCCTCACCACGAGCTTCAGACAGGAATTGTTCCCCGATACCCACAAGACTAGGACATTCAATAAGTAAAGGCCTCACAGTCAGAGGAACCAATCATCACAAAACGGCTGACACCTTCCAGTCATCAGGAAATCATGAGTCAAATATGTGTGGCCAATTATAAGTCGAGAGAGGACAGTCTCCCCCTTCTTGGCATCTTTTCATACTTCCATTGAAGTACAGCATTTGTTATTTTCTTCATCTTACTCTGATCAACAGAATTCCAGTAGCATTGCCAAATATCACCAAGAGACTTTTTGATATCAGGCAAAAAGTCCCTACTAGGAAGAAAACATCTTCCAGGAAGTTATTTGTCTGCAGCCTCTTTTGCTAATCTATCTACCACTTCATTACCAGGCACACCCACATGAGCCGGGACCCAACAAAACTTAACTTCTTTACCTGCAGTGCAACAAAAAAGGAGCCACACTAAAATTTCTAAAACTAAAGGATTGGTTGCATAAAAACCCGTCGGTGCCTGCAACGCACTTTTAACATTACTAAAAAATATTAAAATTACCCTCTTTCATTACTGCTATTTTTACAATAGGAGTCAGGATACCATACAGCTCTGCTGTAAACAAAGGATGTTAAAGGGAGCGCACGTTTACAACTAAAATAAGAATGCACACCCCAAATCAAACACCCGCACTGAATTTGGAGCCATCTGTAAATATGAATCCACTTTCCGTGTTGTTCATGTTCTAAAAAGATGGACAGCATTTCTTCATTTATCATGTTGTCTTTGGAGCCAGTGAAATAATTAGAGATTTCTGGAAGTTTCCAGGGAGGAGTGACTGATAGCCTAAAAGGTAGTATCCTTTTTCCTGGAAATATTCAAGCTATTTAGCAGTTCTTTCACTCTGAATCCATAAGGCTTTGGGGATGTTGATTGAGCCTCTTAGCAACAAAAGAAATTCTCTCTATTGACAGCTTCAAATGACAGTGAATTAGGAAGACTCTGTAACATATACCAATATCTCATCATTGTAGATTGGTGATGTAAGTCCAGAGGGCCCTCACCTGCATCAGCTAAAAGACTAGGGATGGAGGATGATCGAACGGCACCAGTAGCTAATCTGATGCCAGTATGGTGAATGGAATCTAAAATCTTCTGGAGGATTCTCTAAAAGCACTAATAGCTAATCTGATACCAGTATGGTGAATGGAATCTAAAATCCTCTGGAGGATGCTCTAAAAGCACTAATAGCTAATCTGATGCCAGTATGGTGAATGGAATCCATAATCTTCTGGAGGATTCTCTAAAAGCACTAATAGCTAATCTGATGCCAGTATGGTGAATGGAATCTAAAATCTTCTGGAGGATGCTCTAAAAGCACTAATAGCTAATCTGATGCCAGTATGGTGAATGGAATCTATAATCTTCTGGAGGATTCTCTGAAAGCACTAATAGCTAATCTGGTGCCAGTATTGTGAATGGAATCTAAAATCTTCTGGAGGATGCTCTAAAAGCACTAATAGCTAATCTGATGCCAGTATGGTGAATGGAATCTAAAATCTTCTGGAGGATGCTCTAAAAGCACTAATAGCTAATCTGATGCCAGTATGGTAAATGGAATCTATAATCTTCTGGAGGATTCTCTGAAAGCACTAATAGCTAATCTGGTGCCAGTATTGTGAATGGAATCTAAAATCTTCTGGAGGATGCTCTAAAAGCACTAATAGCTAATCTGATGCCAGTATGGTGAATGGAATCTAAAATCTTCTGGAGGATGCTCTAAAAGCACTAATAGCTAATCTGATGCCAATATGGTGAATGGAATCTATAATCTTCTGGAGGATGCTCTAAAAGCACTAATAGCTAATCTGGTGCCAGTATTGTGAATGGAATCTAAAATCTTCTGGAGGATGCACTAAAAGCACTAATAGCTAATCTGGTGCCAGTATGGTGAATGGAATCTAAAATCTTCTGGAGGATGATCTAAAAGCACTAATAGCTAATCTGATGCCAGTATGGTGAATGGAATCTAAAATCTACAACTTTGTAGCAAAAGCTGAAGACTATTTCACATCCATATAAAAGTTTTGATAAAATAAGAGCTTTATACAGTCTTAGGGGAGACTAATGGTCTGCTCCCATGATGTATGGGCTAATACTTTAAAAATATTCAAAATCTCAACATTTAAATTTCGTGAAGCAGAAGACGACGACTTGGGTTTCTTCTGCTTCGAAGAAACCTTCTAAGCAGAAGAATCCCACTTGGCCGCCTTCCCTCACCAACGCCCATACCTTTCCCACTGGAAGGCAAACCAATCCTGACATTCAGTACATTTATTGCTTTCATCACAACGTTGCCCCCTACAGGCCGGGCAAAGATGGTGAGGATCCGTGTCCTCTGCAGACTTAAAGGTACCGCAGGTGCGGCTCTTAGGACCAAGGGAGGTACGCATGGCTGGCAGGAAGGCTCAGACACACACACACACATACACACTGAAAGGAAAAAGACAAAAAGTAATGATTATATGCAGTCCAAAATAAGAGCGAGGAGGAAGAGCAGCAACAACCGTTCTCCATCCGAAACAAAAGCAAAGTGTAGCACAGTCACACATGTGTGAGTGAGAGGGGTAGCTAGCTAACCCCCTATCCCCCCCTAACTAGCGGGATGGGTAGTTAACCCTCACTAAATTTTAATGGCTTGTCCTTTCGACGAAAGTAATACCCCTATAATTATCGTAGGTTTGTATACCAGTTACAGAACATGTTTGTATTTGGTGCCAGAACAAATCAATATTTCATGTTTTATGAAAATAATAATTTTAATTATTGAACCATTTTTAGTAACCCACGTAACCCTTTGATAACTATAATATATTGCCACTCTTAGGTTACTCTTCTGAGTAATATTTTTGTAACTTACACTGTCACTTTTGATTTCTCACTATTTTGAAGGAACTAAAACAATTGCATGTATAAATTTAAAGTTTTTTGTCAAAAAGGTTGAAATTGGCATAAAAAATAGACAATAAACAAGAGAATGATAGGAGTAGAAATTATCTTGTTACTTCAATGACTTTTCGACATGGAGCACGATGGCGGTTAGTGTAGAAGAAAATGCAGATAGGGCATAGGCTTACTCCATTACTGTATTTATGTGTGTTGCTTGTTGTACATGCATTACAAATGCATGATAGCAATAACAAGATCTATTTGAGTTTTAGCTTTAGTTCTTTAATAACAAACACTATACAATAATTGGATATTAACTTGCATCTACTGTATATATTTACAGGTACTTGGACTGTCAATGGACTGCAGATAAAGAAAGAATCCAAAACCTTCAAGAATATGAACTAATACTACTCTTTAAATGTAGAGACGTCTGGACACGGGATTTGATAATGCTACTTCGACAGGATTTATTGCCAGATACCATGAAATACTGTGACCCCTACAAGATTCCAGAGTTACTACAAGATCTCAAAATACTATGGATTATAGATGGACTTGAGGAGGCAACAAAAGAAGCAACTGATCTTATCCACAAGTTACTAATGGATAGCAATTCCTGCCACACGTTTTTACTGGCATCCAGACCAGAGTTTATTTACAGCATAACAAAAAATCTTCAACAACATGAATACACTGAAGTTACACTCTGTGGGGTAAACCCAAAAGACCTCTTCCAGTCCTTGAGAACCTCTCTTCAAAATTATACGAATCCTTCAGATATAGATAGGTTTACATCCGATTTTGTTATGCTTGATCAAAATATACAACTTGAGTTACAAAATCCCTTAAAACTTGGTATAGCAATGAAATTTTGGAACAAGACTGACAAAAAACCATTTGAGGACTTTAGTCTTACTGAGTTATATGAAATTCTGGCAGTGTCTCAGGTCAAATCCCTTGCCGAGAAATTGACAAGAGAGATGGTCACTGTGGGAGATGCATTCAGAAAGGTTAAAACATGGTTTAATTATTTTTGTGAAACTGCTTATGATCTTACAACAGCTAATCATATACTGATTATTACTAATGCAAAACTTGAAAAGCTGAAAATGAAGAGTGATGAATTACAAATACCTTCTACACTGTGCCTCTCTGAATTTCTTACTTGCAGTGACCAAGGGAATTACCAATTTTTGCACTCAACACAACAGTATTATTTAGCTGCTATATATGCAGCTCATGTTTTCACATCAACTACAGACAGAAAACAAGAATGCACAACTGAAAAAAACATAAAGTATCCTTATGAAATACTGCTTCATATGGTGTCTATTTTACAGGATTCACTTGATGAGATCCAAGTTAGTAATCTAATACAGCTATTTGAATCCAAAATTGATACAGAAAATGCTACTCCAAAATGGTTTGAGGTTGTTCGCAATGCTAACTACAACGAGTCATTTCTTCATATCATAGGTAATGTAATTCCTGAATGTTGGTTCATTAGTGACAAAAACATTAAAGCAGCTACTTGTCTCATAAAACATAAACAACCAAGAGAGGCTATAATCAAATTAGATAATAATCCAGAGAATTCGACAGTAATAGATCTTCTACATACAATAGCTAAATCTAAATCAAGGATAGCGATTCAACTTTATTTGGATTATCATTTTCGGCAAACAGAAATTGTTGACAAATCAGATGTATTTATTGAGATCATATGTGGAAAAACTTCAATATTTTCCATCTTTGGGTTTTCTGGTCATCTAAGCTTAAAAGGATGCAAATTACTTGATTCAGACAATTTCAAGAAGAACTGTAGAGAATTGCAATTAAAAGTATCATCACGTGAATCACTATATGCTATATACTATCATGTACGCAAATACAAAAATATTGCTAGAATAGAACTTGCATTTACATTTAAGGATTATGGCTTAACAAACATCAGGCATACCACACCTGCTTTCAAAAACATAACTGTTGACTTACACTTACATAACTTGCTTGATGATGAGGTACAAAAAGCTGCAAAGCTTATAAATAAATTAGGACAAAGCTTTAATAACATCATAATATATAAACTCTCAAAATCTGGAGCCCAAAAGTTTGTTGAATTTCTTCAAAATAATGTCAGAGCAAATGCCTTTTGGCGGAATATTGTCAACAAAGAGAAAATGGAGATTTCTTTTGTAAATTTTGGTCCTTTGCCTTTAGAGTATAACTTTAGTATTTTTCATAAGATTTGGGTTCTGTCTGAAAAATAAAACAGTAAATGAAAACCAGACTGAAGTGGGGTCACATATTTTGAGATTATATTAGTGTGGATTTTCTACAATAGTTTACATAAATTCAAAACTATAAAGTTTCATATAAGAATATGAATATAGTAAATAAAATAAAAAATTTCACTAGGACACGTGAATTGTTAATAAAATGTAAATAATTCAAATATATCTCCAATGGATTTACCATAGAAATATGTACAAATAAAATAATACAGCAGAAGTTACATTAAATATTGGTAATTTAACAACCAATCAGTTTCCTTGGCTTTTTTTTACCTGACTAAACACTTAATTGTTACTACACGAATACAAAGCTTCATCCTTTAGTATCAGAATTGATTCAAATGCAGCTGGAACTCTGCAGCCAAAAACTTATAACATAGTGTTAGTCAGTTGTTGGCTGCGCGAAAGCCCAACCCCTTCTGTCAGTCCGTTGAACAATCACTATGATTCTTGCCGCTAACTAACATTTACATGCTATCAGCGTCCACGAAACTTAAGCTTCTAAAACATTTTTTCTTTTTTCTCCAGTTGTGCATGTGCATACTTCTGCTGTATGCTAAAGGTGACTATATGTACCCTTGTCAAGGGATGTCAGGATAATACAGCACCTTTATTAGTAGTAAAGAGGTTGATCCTCATTAATTGTGCCCTTGCTGCAGGGGGCACATTTGCCACCAGGAGTCCTCCTGTAATGAATGTAGGGAGTAGTCATCCTCTCAGTAACAGGCAGAAGGTGGCAAAGTGAGACTCTTTGCCCTCGGGTACGTCCCCGAGGTAAAAGAAGTCGGCTAAGACTATCCCTTCCACTACTGGTACTCTGCCTTCCAGCCCTTCCCTGTTGACCTCTTCTGGAGGCAGGCTCGGGAAGAGTGGTGCCAAATTAACCGCTAGATGAATCTTGAGGTCAGAAGATTCTTCCATTTCTCCTTGTGGAACAGATGAGCTCTTCCCTGGGAGTCGTTTATTGAAGATAGTAGATGATGTTGCGCAATGCCTCTAGTTGTTTCTCAGGCTTGCAGGAAACCCCCTCCAAAGTGTCTTGCATTCACACTGATTAGCCGTACCGGAGTCAAGGCTTAGCTTGATGTTGACCTTGAGCCTGCTTTCAACTCGCCGGTTAACATTCCACCCTTGGAACAGGCTGCTCCTTCCCAACCCCTTGAACTTTGCCCAGAGAGCTCTGTGGAAGGAGGAATGGGCTCTCCTTCCCTAAACAGACCTTGCCATTTGTCTCCTGATTATGATCACTTGATCTTGCTTAACTGCAGAGCTGCATGCATCCTCCCCTTCCCTTACTCGTCCTTGAGAACAACATGTCTCCTAGTGAGTGAAGGGTTGGACCGTTACTCGCCTGCTTCGGTTGAAGGAGCTGTATAGCACGCATTCATTCTTCTTGGATACCGCTGCCTTCCCAGATGTCGTCTGTGGACAGTGCACTCAAGATCAGCACGTAACCCAGAGCCTCATTACCAGAACACTTAACATTGGTGCACAAGTAAGTGCTAATGAACCTTTGAGTTCCTCTTTACCACAACTAAGAAGCCCTCTCCTGCGCACAATACTGGGGAGCTGAAACATCTTTCGCAAGAATAGTAGCTCACTAACAAAGTGTACAAATACAGTATGACTCACTCCCATACCGAAATGCATGTTGAGACCGTCTGATCATAAGGATTCATGAACACCTATTACCCTGGTGTGCTTTCTTCTCGGGGGCAAGATACTCTATTGGATCAAGAGCACGCGAGGGCTTAATGAAGATAGGTGTGGTTCTTGAAAGCGCTCGGCTTAACATAGCTAGATACACTGTCACCCCGTTATTCCTGATAGATACACTCCAAAGATGCGTGCAAGCGAGATGCAGTACCTAAACTAGTTGATAAGGTCCTTTAAGAAATTTGTCACGGAAAGGGACTTTGCTGTTCGCACTGGATCAAGTGGAGATAACAGTTGACAAATGAAGGAAATCCAATCAGAACTCCCTCCTCTATTGAGAGACTACCTTTAGAAGACCACAGTCCTCTTCTTCCAATATTTGGATCACCTCCCCATCCGAAGCAGGCTCTTAGACTGGCCCTTAGGCAGGAAATAGATTAAGCAGAATTCCAAAACTTCCACATGGGCATCACACATGCCCTTTGATTCCAGTCAGCCGTTTCCTCAACGAAGAGGCAGAACCCAGGTTTGCAAAGGAAAAGATTGACAAAGCTCTCAATAACGCTAATGCCAGCAACTCCCACGCTCAACAACCTTGAGTGGAGGGATGCCTGTCAAAGAAGTGGATGAGATAGCAGTTACATGGGTGGAGCAGTGGACAGTAAACATGCTACGTTTAAGATACTACCTCCTGTTCACCAGTTCTCCCCAATCCTCATTACAGCTTCAATGACCTAGCACTCTGGTCTTTGGTTACAACTATGCTGCAAAAGGAAAGGCTGCTCTGGAGGAGGTCAAATACAATTTTCCCAGCTTCTTCAACCACCTCTTTCTGGTTAAAAGAACCTCCAAGGATTCGAGAACAGTTATAGATGTTTCAGCTCTAAAAGTTGGTCCATTATAGTCAGTTCAGGCAGGAAATGCCCTGCACACAGTCAGAAAGGTGCTAAGGAAGAACAATTTCATGATCATTGACCTCAGTGATGCTCACTTACAGATCCTCAAGTACAGTCCACCCTTGCTTTTTGCGATTTCATTCTTCACAATTTCGCTCGTTCGCGACAGAGAGAACCGTATAACCTATCAAATAAAAAATCACATATACACGAGTTCGCGAGAAGTTCTCTCAGGGAGCGACTATTTTAAACAGCCCGCACACCCTTTCACCTCGTTTGCTTCGCACGACTTACCTCTCTGCCCAGCACAACATCCCATCTCATGCTGACTTGGCCTCAGTTTTACACTGTCTCTCCTTGCGTGTGCATCTCCCACTTTGTTCGTTTTATTAGCAGAATACGATTTTTTATGTAAAAAAAAAACTGATGTATTTATATACAGTAGTACTTACAGTACTTCTGGACATTGTTTATATTTACAGGATGATGGACTCTAGATGTGTAATTCCCTACAGTATTACACAAGAGACGATTCATCAGGAGTTGCGTCTGTATGAAAATGGTTAGTGGTCTTTGTATAAAATAAGTACATTTAGTTAATCTTGAATGTGGTATCATTGTACAGTACAGTATTACAGTAATGTATAGTATTGTTTACTAATTATACTGTGAAATAATGTATTGTACTCTTTTATTATGCAAATGTATGCTATGTATGCAGTGAGTTGTCAAACAGTGTGAGTCGTCTGAATGAAAACAGCGAACACTTACAGTACAGCAGTTAAGCTGTACTGTAGTAATAGTACTGTATACATATTACAGTAATATACATTGCAGTACCAATGGGTGTTATATTAAAAGAAACAACAGCGTTTTGGTGTTATAAGTGTCCCAATGACTACTGTAGTTTTATGTACAATACTGTAGATTTAGTATGTCTAGTACATAAAGTACATGTGTACACATGAACTGTGCACTTACTTAAATATTTTCATTCAATTACAAAATACTTGTACTGTGATAGGAAACAAGTTAAACCAATATTAGGCAGTACTTAGTGTGTTGATTGACTGCAAGTAGGCATTGGCCAGTGGGTTGGTAGTGTTAGGAGTTATACCACCACAGGGTAGCAACCATTTGCTAGTTCTCGCTCTTTGCGCCTGTCTTTGTTACCTATCCCCAGGAAAAGAAAGTGCTACTCTATTCACTTGGGTATTCACATTGCTGTTAGTAAGGGCTCATGCCAACGGGATGCCTCTGATCAAGAATTTAGATGACTGGCTAATGCTAATGGACTTGGAGTCCCAACTTTGTCATCATCAGTACAGACTTCTCTTGTTTTGTACCGATCTAGGCATTGTAACAAATTGGAAGAAGTCCAAGCATTTTGCTATGTGGAGAAATGATACACCTTGGCATGGACAAGAACACGATAGCAGGAAAGTCTATTAATCCAAAGACAGGGTAACCCAGCTCAAGGAAGCATCCAATTCCTTCCTTTGTTTGGGTATAGGTACCAGCAGAGCAATGGTTACAGCTCCTAGGTCCCATGTCCTCACTGGAAAAGCTTGCTCTGCACAATCACCTACACCTGCAATCGCTGCAGTGGTGTATAAAAAATACACAGATTACAAGCCGCAGATTCCGCCCAGCTCTAGTTCCAGTCAATCAAAATACCAGATCCAATCTTCTCTGGTGGCGGAGTGATGAGATCTGCTATGGGGGTTTCCCTTAGTGTTTCTCTCCAGATCTCCTTTTGATTATCAATGTGTTAAAGAGAGGGTGGGGAGACCATCTCAAGGTACATCTCAAGCTGGGACTATGATCCCTGGAGGGCAAGTCCCATCTAATTAACATGCTGAACTTGAAGACAGCTTATCTAGCCCTACAACCTTTCTAACTGCTGATAACCAGCCACTCAGTTACACTGATGAACAACAATGTAATCATAGTAGCATTATCATTACTGTATTATCATTATTACTTGCTATGCTACAACCCTATTTGGAAAAGCAGGATGCTTCAAGCCAAAGGACTCCAACATGACAAATTTGAAAGTAATTTGTATTTTTCCAAACAATACAAACCTTAGCTATTTATAGGGATATTACTTTCGGTGAAGCTAAAAGGACAAGCCATTAGAATATAATGTGGGTAACTACCCATCCCCCTAGTTAGCAGAGGATAGGGGGGATAGCTAGCTACCCCTCTCACCCACACACCTGTGACTGAGATTTACTTTGCTTGGAGGTAGGACTTCAACAGTGGAAAGGGTTGTTGGGCAAGAATGTATAAATAGCTAAGGTTTTCATTGCTAGGAAAAATACAAATTACTTCCAAATTTGTCATTTGTTCTGTTAATGGAATACAAACCAACACTATTTACAGGGGTGACTCACCCATTAGGAGGGTGGATGTCCCTGAAAATATGGCTTTTGGCCTTACCCGGGGTACTCACTATTGTGCAGGTTTGTGCAAAAATAAGCAGATCCTAACACCTCGCTAAATCTGCTAAGCATGGTCTGCAGCCTATGCAAGTTGCATGTGATGAGATGCTAGCAATGTGACTATCAAGGTAAAAGTTATTCAGAGTCTTGTAGGAAATAACTGAAGAGACCGAGACATTCCAAACACCACCTCGCCAGGGTATGAGGACGCAACAGTATTGGGACAATACTAGGTTACACAATGGAGCAATGGTTTACCTGCAGAGGTTTGAGGTCAACTGGAGCAGAGGACCTTGAATGCTGGTTTTCCCTAGGGAGGGGAGGATGAAGAAAGGAAAACACCTAGACATTCCTTTTCAATCATTTAGACTAAGACCCGGGTAACCAATGCCCTCAACCTTCTGCTACTTGTCCAATGAGGAGCTTGAGGTACGCAACTAGCTGTTGTGCAGCCACCGCAGGACTAATAGAGGACGTATCAAGGTTCCTGTGGGTCATGTCTTGCAGGAAGTGGGCAGTGAGAGTAGTTTGGCGTTTCCACACGACCGCATGCAATACCTGCATCACAGATTACTGTAGTTCTTTTTGAAGGCCAGGGACATAGCTACGCCCCTGACATTGTGGGCTCTGGGATGACGTGATGGAGGAGGATCGGGATTCAGAGCTAAGTCAATGACCCTGCAAATACATGCCGGGATTGTGTTTTTCATGATATTCCTCTTGTTTTTACCCACGCTGACGAAAAGTGAGGGCACTCTGGGCCGAGCTGCTGCTGTTCTCTAGAGGTAGCACCTCAAACACCTTACTGGGCATAGTAAGAGATAATCTGAGTCGTCAGTTACATTGAGGAGACTCGTTATCCGGAAAGAGTTGAATCTAGGATCCAAAACACCCGGATTATGAGTCTTGGCAATAAACTTCGGGACGAAGCTGAAGCTTGCCTCTCACAATCCCCTTGAATTGGCAACATTATTTGGGAGATCATGAAGTTCGCTAGCTTGTTCAGCCAAGGCCAAGGTGAGCAGGAACACCGTCTTCCAAGTTAGGTGGCGATCTGTTGCCTAGCGTAATGGTTTGTACAGAGGTCCTTTTAGGGACTGAAGAACTCAAACCACGTTCCATAGGGGAGGTCTCACTTCTGACTGATGACAGGCAAGTTGATACCTACGTATGAGGAGGGAAAGTTCTAGCGATAAGGAAATGTCCATTCCTTTCAGCTTAAGGGCGAGACTCAAGGTTGAGCAATATCCTAACTGCTGAAACCGAAAGGCACATTTCTTCACGCAAATACACGAGGAACTTCGCTACTGCTGGAATAGTTTCATCGAGTGGATCGAGACCCTTTCCACGACACCAACCACAGAGGACGTTCCACTTCGCGAGGTAGACCGAGGCTGATGACTTTCGCAGATATCCAGACATCCTGTTTGCAAACTATTGTGAAAATCATCCCTCAGTGAAGAGATGCTGGATAGTCTCCAGGTGTGAAGACGTAGCTAAGCTACTGCCTTGAGGTAAATATTGACATGTGGTTGTCTGTACATTGTGTCATGGAGGAAGTTCTCTTGGCAGCTCTATCAGGAACAGTAGAAGGTCCGGGAACCATTCCCCGTGATGCCATAGCGGCGCTAAGAGGGTCATCGAAAGATTGGCCGATGTTCTGGTCTTGTTGAGTAGTATTTTCATCAGACAAAATGGTGGGAATGCATAAACGTCAATGTTGTCCAACCGCTTCTGGAACTGGGGAACAGTATAACGGGAGCCTCAAGTTCAGGGCAATTGTGAACAGATCCACAGTCGGCAAACCCCACAATGTCAGGACTTTGTTGGCTACTAGGAGATCCAAAGACCATTCAGACCCACTATCTGCGATGCTCTGCTCAGATTGTCAGCGAGCACATTCCTCTTGCCGGGAATGAAGCAAGCCGTTAGTGAGACTGATTGATTTAAAGCTTTCTGGCATCCTGACATCTAAGGTCGTTGACGTCGATATCATTTATATATATAAAAAATAAAAGAATATTCAATTAAAACCATAAAAATTAAGATGTCATTATAAAAGCTAAATAGTTTTCAGAAGACCTGCTTCTGAAATAAATCTAAAAATGCCTCTCACATAGTAGGACACATCATGTCCAAGAATCTTGGCAAGGATGAACCTTCCATCCTAACCTCTAGCCTCAAACAGATACAGTAACTATATCTTAAGTTATTATAATTGGGGCATTCGGTCAACAAATGCCTCACTGTTAAAGGTACCAAACAGTCGTCGCAATATGGATGGTGTTGGCCCTTTAGCAGAAACTTGTGTGTCAACCGCGTGTGACCAATGTGGAGACAGCAGAGAGTAGTCTCCCACTTTCGGGGCATCACGTTATATTTCCAAGGGGATATAACATTCATTATTTCTTTCAGCTTACTTGGAACCCAAATATCCCCATGCTGTTGCCAATTATCATAAACCAATTTCTTAATGCTAGGTAAAAAAAATCATTACTAGGAATGGGATACCTTCTTGGTAGCAACTCGGCTGCAGCATTCTTGGCCAGTAAATCTGCCTTCTCATTTCCAGACACACCTACGTATGCCGTAACCCAACAAAATCAAACTGTTATACCTTTCATACCAATAATTAAAAGCCACACTAAAATCTTTAAAACTAAAGGGTTATTGAAATTGAAAACTTCTAAAGCTTGTAGGTCACTTCTTGCATCACTAAAATTGGTAAAATTGCCCTCGTCTTGTAACACTTTTCTCGATAGCAGTTAGTATGCTGTATAGTTCAGCCGTAAATATGGAGGCTGTTAGAGGAAGTGCACCTCTACAATTAAAAGTACTACTATATACTCCAAATCCAACGCCAGCATGGGATTTGGAGCAATCAGTGTATATAAAAGTCGATTTCTTATGTTCTGTAACATGTTCCATAAAAAGAGACCTGGCTTCTATGTAAGTCATATTTAGTTAACTCCAAAAAAAATATTTACAGAAAGATACCTCCGGTAATTTCCATGGAGGCTATTGATGATACCTTAAATGGAAGCACCTTAGTTCTAACTGCATCAAGACTGTCTATCAGTTGTTTCACCCAAAAACCACAAGGTTGAGGGGATTTTGGGTGCATCTCAAAGTATACTAAGTGCTTTGCAAAGCTTGCAGTCAGCAGGCTAAGAATTAGGAAGCCTTTCCAACCTAAACCAATACCAAATAATAGAAGACTTTCAGTAAAGGTCTAAAGGTAATTCTCTAGCGTAAACAAGGAGGCTTGGAACGAAGATGTTCTCCTCCTTGCGTGAAGGAACCGCCGTAACATTGTCCTTCAGGTTCCCCCTGGGATCAACCACGGGGAGAGGAATTTGGGACAAGAGGAGGCAACAGGGTAATCCTGGAAGTGCTACCTAAGGACTGAGAGCAGGGACTGACCCCCGTCACAGCTTGCCGCATTATGTTAAACAATGCCATAAGCCATGGGGGTCACAGGCTTCCGATGAGCTGGGAGGCAGGTCCTTAGAATGGCGAACGTCCCTATGTTTAGGTACATCTACATGTACCTTAGTCTTCTTACCTAAAGGTAAGATCAGCACAAGCCTTCGCATCAGGAGAGGAACTGGTTGTTGTCGTGTAGGCGACAGTTGCTTCAGGGCAGGTGGAGGCCAGAGAGGTTGAAGAGACTCTCTCTTAGCAGGAGATTTACCCTGGGAAGGGAAACCTCCTGCACCCAAAAAAGGAGATAGAATTTCATCCGGGGACAAGGGAGCCTCTGGAACTGGAAAAGATGGTATTCATAAGGTTAATAATTCGTGCAACCTATCTCTCCGTGTGTCTGCTAAGACACGAGGAGCTCTGTCATGCGACGCTGCCACACCGGGACACAATGCTCTGTCACACAACGCTTTCACGTTTCGCGCCTCTGGTCTTCCACATGACAAGGCGAGAGAACAAGGAAAGGGTGGAAGGCCGGGTGGAGAGCTATATTGGTGCGTGAAACCAATTCGCGCGACCCTGAGTGGCAATTGGGACGAGGACCTTTAGTAATTGTGAGACCAATTCCTGAGGAGGGATGGTAACTTCCAGAAATCGCGCTGCGTGGAATCCTAGGGCTCAAGCGACGAGACCCCAAAGGGCACGCAGGGAAACGAAAGCCTGAAGGCTCGTCTTTACACAGGTCACACGAGCCCGAAGGTTTGGCGCAATGAGAATCCAAAGATTCTCTATGAAGAGAGCACGCAGACTCGGAAAGACTGGTGTCACAGGGTCCAAAAAGTTCAAGTAACATTAGTTACGAGCACCCGAAGGTACCGGGTAACCAGTGTCGCGTGAAACCTTCGGGTCCATGCGACGGGGGACCGAAGTCTCCCTGTTACGAGAGCCCCAAGGCTCAATGTAATGTCCAGTCCGAGAGCCCAAGGGCTCCACGAAACCAGGGTTGCGCAATCCAGAGACCCATGCAACGGGAAACGCAACAAGGTTTTTTGCCAGAGATTTCCAAGCTACAAGAACTGGAATGTTCCGCATAGCGAGAGGCACAAGAGCCCGAAAGCTCCACGTAAACTAGGTTGCAATGTCCCAAATGAGCACCACAAAAGGAGACCGAAACCTCCCTGTCACGTAAAACCTGCGCTTCAAGGTAACTTGGGAAACGAATGCCAACCGGTGCAACGTCATCACCGTTGCAAGAGCCCGAAAGCTCAGCGCAACTGGAACCCAGGGTTTTCGTGCTGCGAGAACCTAAAGGTTCATTGTGGTGAGGACCCGATAGTGCTCTGGAGTCACGAAAACTCGATGGCTCAATGTGACGGGAACCGGAAGGTCGAGGGTTGCGAGAGCTAACATACTCTCAGCAATGGAAGTCCGAAGGCTCCTGTTCACACAGAACAAAAGCATGTTGGTCAAGAGACCCTGGAGGATCAACGTGGCCAGAACCCTGAGGTTCGAAAAGACGTCTCATAACAGCTCTAGGAAGAGAACGTTGAGGATGGAGAGGGGTAACAAAATTCTCTAAACAGCAAACCTCTGGAGAGGAACGTCCAGCAAGCTCCTCCCGAGGGAGAGTGCATCAACTTGAAAGCTGTCTTCCCTGGGAAGGAAACAAGGTTCAGTAACCGCTTCAAACTCCATCCCTGGAGGAGCAAAAGAATCTCTGAACCGACGTTGCCCTTTGGCGGCTCTCTCTCGCGAACGAGAGATGTCTTCCCCCGCAGAGGAAACACTGAGAAAAATGAGTTACCACCACCCCTGGTGGATCAGCAATATCCTCTACGTCGGTAATTGACAACCAAAAATCTGACTTATGGGAAGCAGCACCTGCACCCACAGGAGGAGGAACCTCCGAGGAGGAAGGAGATGACAAGCTACTCTCCGCTCCTCTCTGAAGTAGGTCAAAGAGGACCTCCTTCGAGGGGAGGCCACCAACGCCCAGTGATAGCCAAAAAGATAAATCAGACATATTACAGGCGCTCCCTGCGGGAAGGGGAGGTCGAGGCACTAGGAGAGTCAACACCATCCCCTACCCCACAAGGTTGACCTAGAGTAACAAGGGCTGCACTGCTACTCAGCCGTTCTTTGGAAAGAACCAGCGGAGGAGCAGCTTCAGGAAGAGATTGGGGGGGGGGTCGAAGAAGAAGACTGGTGTTTCTTCAACTTCGAGGAAGACCCCGAAGGCGAATAATCACACTTGGACTTCTTCCTCTTTCTTCACCCGAACCTCTCCAACTGGGAGGCAGACCACTCCCTAGTCATCATAGGTGCCGCCCCATAAACACTGGGACCACGACAAGTCGGACACAGCAAGCGGGGGTCCGTCTCAAGGGTGGACACGAAAGTACTGCTCGTGCGGCCTTCGGGACCAGGAAAAGTACACATGGGACACTGCACACACACACACAAGCTGGAAAGAAAAAAAAAGCAACCTACCGAGCCAGGAAAGCACAGCGGTTACTCAACCTATGTGTGTGAGTCGGGCTACCTCACCCCCACATGCTAACTAGCGAGTGCGGTAGTTATCCCTCACTAAAATTATCATGGCTAGTTCAGCTTCCCCAAACACAATATACCCAATATAAATAGTGGGGTGTTTGTGTTTGAGCTGGAACAAGTAGTTTTTATGAGATTGAACGAGGTGGAATTAAATGAGGTTGGTAAGTTTTTACCTCAAATTTTCTTTAGGTCAGGAAAGACATTTCCTCTACAGAAATGTTTACTTTTAATGAGCCCTTTAACTTACTTTCTTACGCAAGCACAATCAGTTCCAATTACAATTTATTGGCTGAGAGCTGTGACATCATTATGACATAATGGTTTCCTAACCAATTAAGAACATCTTCAGTCGAAAACCTAGATTTACAAGGATTCCAGCGGATTAATACAGTTACCGCTTAACATCCACTGGTATGTGTTTGACTGAATACTCCCAAGAATGAAGGAAAACCGGTGTTTAGTCCCTTTGTACTTGTGTTATGTGTTGGATGTCAGGTATGCAGTCCAATGTAACAAAGTGTAATGGCTGTTCTTTTGAATAATTTGATGTTATAGCCAAGTTTCAATTTTTAAAGTGTATTAAGTGTGATTCTCAGAAGGGGTTTAGGGAAGACCAGCACATTTTTTTTTTCAATGCTTCTGTGTAGATTGCAAAGACAAAAATGAGACGTAGGTGTGGGTATAGTTTAAGTGCTTTTAAAGGAACGTTCCTCGATTGATTTAAAGTTTTCTGGCATCCTGACATCTAAGGTCATTGATGCCGATATCATTTATTTCATACAATAAATAAAAGACTATTCAATTAAACCCATAAAAGTTAAGATGTCATTATAGAAGTTGAATAGTTTTCAAAAGACCTGCTTCTGAAATATATCTAAAAATGCCGCTCGCATAGTAAGACACATCATGTCCAAGAATCTTGGCAAGGATGAACCTGCCAACCACACCTCGAGCCTCAAACAGATATCTATTACTTAAGTTATTATAATTGGGGCATTCGGTCACCAAATGTCCCACTGTTAAAGGAACTAAATAGTCGTCGCAATACGATTGGTGTTGGCCATTCAGCAGAAAATCGTGTGTCAACCGAGTGTGACTAATGCGCAGACGACAAAGAGTCGTCTCCCACTTCCGGGGCATCATGTTATACCTCCAAGGAGATATGGCATTTGTTACTTCTCTCGTTTTATTGCTATCTAGGCTATCCCAGTCCCAGTACTGTTGCCAATTATTACAAAACAATTTCTTGATGTTAGGTACGAAATCATTACAAGGAATGGGATACCTTCTTGGTAGCAATTTGGATGCAGCATTCTTTGCCAGTAAATCTGCCTTCTCATTCCCAGACACACCTCCATGTGCTGGAAACCAACAAAATCGAATCATTATACCCCTCCGTCCAATAACAAAAAGCCATTCTGAAACCTTTAAAACTAAAGGGTTACAAGAATTAAAAACTTCTAAATCTTGAAGGACACTCCTTGCATCACTAAAAATGGTAAAATTACCCTCCTCCAAAGCTATTTTCTCAATAGCGGTTAGTATGCCATACAGTTCGGCAGTAAATATGGAAGCTGTTAGAGGAAGTGCACCTCTACAATTGAAACCATTACTATGTATTCCAAATCCAACGCCAGCATCAGATTTGGAGCCATCAGTATATATAAAAGTCGATCCCCTATGTTCTGTAACATGTTCCATAAAAAAATACCTAGATTCTAAGCCAATAATATTCTTCTTAACTCCAATAAAGTATTTATAAAACGATACCTCTGGTAATTTCCAGGGAGGCGTTGATGATACCTTGAATGGAAGCACCTTAATTCTAATTAAATCAAGGCTGTTTAATAATTTTTTCACCCAAAAGCCATAAGGTTGAGGAAATTTTGGGTGCAACTCAAAGTATGTTGAGTGCCTTACAAAGCTTGCAGTCTGAAAGGCTAAAGAATTAGGGAGTCTTTGCAACCTAAACCAATACCAAACAATAGAAGACTTTCAGTAAAGGTCTAGAGGTAATTCTCCAGCATCAAGGAGACTTGTGATAAGGGAAGTTGTAAAGGCTCCTGTGGATAATCTAATACCAGCATAATGTATTGAATCTAATATCTTCAATCGGCTTGGGGTGGCTGAGGAGTGTATTTCACATCCATAACTAATTTTGGAAAAAATTAAGGTCTTGTATAATTTCAAAAAAGTATTGAAGTCTGTCCCCCATGGTGTATGGGACAATAATTTTAAAGGATTCAGAGCCTCAAGACATTTAGCTTTTAACACTTTTAATTGAGAAACCCATGTAAGCCCACAATCAAATATCAAACCTAAAAATTTAGCTTCACTTACACATGGGATCCGCTGACCTTTAATGTATATATCCGGGTCTGGATGTACTCCCTGGATACAACAGAAATGAATAATAGTAGTTTTACTTGTCAAGAACTGAAATCCATTCATATCGGCCCACTGGATAATTTAGTCAATTGAGAGTTGTAGTTTTCTCTCAACCATTGCCATTCTAGGTCCAACAAATGATATGGAGAGATCATCCACAAATAGTGTTGAGAAAATATCTTGGGGAATGATTGAGGATATCCCATTAATTGCTAGTGCAAACAGGGTTACACTCAGCACACTACCTTGAGGAACTCCTTCTTCCTGACAATTACTCACTGATAGAGTTTCCCCCACTCTTACTTGAAAAACTCTATGTGAAAGAAATGACTCAATAAACAGTCGTAGCTCTCCTCTTAATCTCAATTCATGAATGGTTTAAGTATACCATATTTCCATGTAGTATCATATGCCTTTTCAAAGTAAAAAAAGACTGTCTCATGGTGCTGTTTGGAAGCAAAGGCTTCACAAATAGAGGACTCAAGTCATATCAACACACCAGTTGTTGAGTGCATTTTTCTGAATCCACACAGAATAGGTGATAAAATGCCCTTCTTTTCAAGGTACCACATCAGTCTTGCATTGACCATCTTCTCCATGATTTTACATAAACAACATGTCAATGCAATAGGTCAATAGTTTGCTGCTAAAAACTTGTCCTTACTGGGTTTCAAAAACGCTAAAATAATGGCTAGTTCCCATGCCATATTCTATTAATAACGCTTAAAATAAATAACTTTGTAACAAAAGGTACAAGTTTAATCATTGCATATGAAATTCCATCGGGTCCAGGGGCTGTATCGTTACAAGTAGCAAGTGCCGAATCAATTTCTCTTTTAGTAAAAGGAGAATTATAGGACTCTTCCCTTCCTGTTGCAAAATTTAAAATTGCCTTTTCTTCAATGCTCCTAAACTGGTGTCCAGGAGCTGCTACACACTTACATGATACATTTCAAAAATGATCAGTCAGGGCATTGCTAACATCATTTGCTTCAGTCACATACTGACAGTTCACCTTCAACACTGGTGGTGGGTTTGGGGTAAATTTGCCGGCAATCTTTTTTATTTTCCTCCATACAAAAGATGGTGGTGTTCTACTGTTGACTGAGGAAACAAAAGATACCCAAGATTGGCTCCTAGCTTCTTTCATGGCGCAACGGAACTGTACTCTACACTTTTTGTATGTTATCAAAGTTTCATCAGTAAGGCATCTATGCAATCT
This sequence comes from Palaemon carinicauda, assembly GCF_036898095.1. Classification (NCBI taxonomy): domain Eukaryota; kingdom Metazoa; phylum Arthropoda; class Malacostraca; order Decapoda; family Palaemonidae; genus Palaemon; species Palaemon carinicauda. Next base: position 263,760,944 of record NC_090725.1, on the reverse strand, counting down.
AGTAAAGAGATTTTCTGGTGGCTCTGTGCAAGACAGTTAATTCTGAAGACCACCACAGGACTGGTCGTCGTTTGAATAATCCTGTGGTTTTGAGAATCGAATTGACTCGTGCTGTATGGAGAGTTATATTCAGTTGGTCTACAGCATCATCATTACTTTCAAACTGCTCTGCACTCCCCTCGATTTTGTCACAAAATTTAACCCAGTCCACCTTGTCAAGATTCCATCGTGGCAATCTCTGTAAAGGTGGACCATTGTTGGTGTTTATAATGATTGGTGCATGATCACTAGTATGCCAATCATCTAATGTCCTCCAATCAAAATAAAAAAGGCAGTTAAGAGCTTGCAATTGAAAGGTCATTGCATGACAAGGTACCTGTCTGAACATGGAGGTGTGTGGGCTCTCCTGTATTAAGGAGTCCAACATCCTCGTTTTCCACAATTGATGATATAATATTGCCATTGGTGTTTGCTAAAACATCACCCAACAAAGGATGTCTACTATTCAAATCTCCAAGCAAAAGAAAAGGTTGAGGGAGTTGTTGAATCACCTCTACTAAATTATCATACGATATGTTATCATTTGGAGGAAATCAGAGAGAGTGTGAGGTTCGAGATGACAGACCATAGACGAGTGATGCTTTATTTCCGACACAGGCAAAGTACATTGACCTGTGTAGCAAGGTAACTGACCGACCATGAACAGGTGAAAAACGGTATTTTCATTTTAAAATAAATTTTTTAAATATACTTACCTGGTAGTTACATATATATAGCTTAATCCTGCCGATTCGTCGCGTGCACGGCAGAAATTTAAAATTCGTGGCAATCGCCGACAGATGGTCAGGTCAGGTGATCATACCTATGTGCCCTCTAACCAGGTACCTGGAACTATTCCCACTAGTCCTCAGAAATTACATGCCCCTGTTTTCAGAGGGGGGAAGGGACCTTTTATATATGTAACTACCAGGTAAGTACGTATATTTAAAAATTTATCTTAAAATAAAAATAACATTTTTAAATATGTAACTTCCCTGGTAGTTACATATATATAGCTGATCGACACCATTGGTGGAGGGTAGAAAACTGCAACACTGTCGGGAATTCCTAGAATTATTAAACTCTACAAATAAGCTGTATCAATAATCTGGTTCCTACCTGATAAAGAAGCTGGCTTTATACTGTAGTTTTCTTGCCTCATTTGCCTGCATTCCTTGAGAGACCCAGCGATCCACCCAGGGGGCTGTAAAAAGTCTCTGTGGGGCTGTCACACGGTCCTCGACCTTAACATGACTAGACCACCACCCTTACTGTCTTGGCATACCTAATAAGGATGCTGGCTTCATAGTTTTCCTTCCTCATTTGCCTGCATTCCTTGAGAGGCCCAGCGATCCACCCAGGGGGCTGTAGAAAGTCTCTGTGGGGCTGTCACACAAGTCCTTGACCTTAACATGACTAGACCACCAACCTTACTATCCTGGCATAGCCATGGACAATGAACTGACCACCTGACCCATTAACACACTAAAAAACACATTCCATAAAACCTAACTTAGACTGGCATCCCAGGCCGTGGAAGGTTGCAGCAACCTTCACAGACGACCTATGAGAACAAGTTCAAGAAAAGGTATGGGTATAAACAAGGTTATAGGTTAGAGGCAGTAGTACCTACTTGAAGTACGGCGCCGGAGGCAACGTACGGACCCAGGAACAACAATCCTCATATTGGGTTTGTACCTATTACGTAACAATCTGCGAAGATTGATTTGCTTCGCCAGAATGTCGCTTCCAAAATCGCTTTTTTAGACTTGTTGTGTCTATAAGCTATCGAAGTTGCCACAGCTTTTACTTTGAGGAATGGGAAGCTTTTCTCGTCACAACTATGGTGAGCTTCCCTTATTAAATCCTTGAAAAAGAACGCCAGTGCATTCTTTGATAAGGCTAGCGAAGGCTTCTTTACCGAGCACCAGAGGTTATCTGGCTGTCCTCTCAGGTTTCTGGTCCTCTGCAGATAAAATTTTTAGGGCTCTCACTGGACAAAGGCCTCTCTCCTTTTCCAGTCCTACTAAATGAAATAACCCTGGAATGGTAAAGGATCTGGCCATGGTTGCGAAGGATTCTCGTTCTTGGTGAGAAAACGTTGTTGTAGAGAGCAAACTGCATTCTCTCCATTGAGTCCCATCTTTTGGTAATGGCTTGCAATTCTTCTATTCTCTTAGCTTTCGCCAACGCAATCAGGAATAGGCTCTTATTAGAAAGATCCTTCCATGAAGCCTTGTCTAGAGGTTCAAACCTGCTCGAGGTTAAAAACATCAGGACTACATCCGAATTCCAAGATGGGGTTGGGTTGTCCTACCTCTTAGCAGTCTCAAAGGATCTTATAAGGTCCGAGAGATCCTTGTCTCCTGACATGTCAATATGTCTGTGACGGAAGACGGAGGCTAGCATGCTGCAGTATCCCTTGATGGATGATACTGCTAGTTTCTTTAGTGTTCTTAAATGTAGCAGAAAATCTGCCAATTGAGTTAGAGAGGTATTGGAAGTGGAAAAGTTATTAACTCTGCACCATTCTCTGAACAAGTCCCACTTAAATTGGTACACCTTGATTGTGGACGTTCTCCTTGCTCCCGTGATTGCTCTTGCAGCTTTCCTCGAAAAGCCCTTCGCTCTTGCCAGTTTTTCCGATAGTCGAAAGGCAGTTAGATGAGAGCGATGAGATTTGATATCTCTCTATATGTGACTGTCGTTCCGACAAGATAACGATCTGAGGGTGTCTACTAGCCACTCCATCACTTCTGTGATCCAGAGTCTCATGGGCCAAAACGGAGCTATCATGGTCATGCGGGTGTTGTTCGACTCCCTGAACTTCTTCATGACTGCCTAGGATCCTGAATGGGGAAAAGGCGTACGTGTCTAGTCCTTCCCACTCCATGAAGAAGGCGTCCACTGCCACTGCTTTCTGGTCTGGGACTGGAGAGCAGTAAACAGGTAACCTCTTGTTCTCTGCGTCACAAAGAGGTCTATTGACGGTTCTCCCCAGATTCCAAAGCCTGCTGCACACCTCGTGAAGTAGGGTATTTTCTGTTGTGAGAACCTGTCTTCCTCTGCTTAGAAGATCCGCTCTGACATTCTTCTCTCTCTCTATGAAGCGGGTTATCAGAGTTATATTGTTCGCTTTTGCCCACAGCAGGAGATCTTTGCTGCCAAGTAAAGGGAATCCAAACGAGTGCCTCCTTGTTTCTGATGTAGGCCAATGCTGTGGTGTTGTCTGCGTTGACCTGTACTAACTTGTTTTGGACCTCCTCCTGGAAGTGTATTAGCGCTAGAAGAATGGCCACCAGTTCCTTCACGTTTATGTGCCATTTCTTCTGATGGTCTTCCCATAGACCCGAGATCTCGCCCTTCCCCAATGTTGTACCCCACCCCACGTCTGCTGCGTCTGAATACAACACTAGGTTGGGGTTCTTCTGATGAAGTTCGAAGCCTACTAGAGACTTGTTGGGTTCGTCCCACCAACTCCACTGATTCCTGATTCCCAGAGGCATTGGAATCCATGTCTCTAGGTCTTGGTCTCTTGTCCAATAACTAGACAGATGGAACTGAAGTGGAGGTAGATGTAGTCACTTGTAGATCCTCCAGACACTTTCCTACAACCTGGCTGTGATTAGCCAGTCGTCCAGGTACAACGACATTCGTACCCCTTCCAGATGTAACCAGAGAGCCACGTTCGATACCCCTCATGTGAAAATGTAAGGGGCCGTGCTTAGTCCAAAACAAAAGTGCTCTGAACTGAAAAGTTGTAGTGTGATGAACAAATTTCAGATATTTCCTGTAGTTTGGGTGCATTGAGACAAGAAAAAACGTGTCCTGCAGGTCTATCAACACCATCCAGTCACCTTGTCTAGTGCCTGCTAGGACTGACGCAGAAATTTCCATAGCTAACTTGACTTTTCTCAAGCACTTGTTCAGTGGAATTACGTCCAGGACGGGTCTCCAATCCCCTGAGTTCTTGGGTACCAGAAATAGTCTGTTGTAAAATCCCTCTGACGAGGGGTCCACTACCACTTCTATTGCTGCTTTAGACAGCATCTGGTTTACCTGCTCTTGAAAAGCTGCTGCCAGTAGTGGGATACTTGAGTCTGGAGGTTGAGTTCACTTTTTGGGTTTCGGTTGCTGTTTGGGGTTACGAGGTTGCCCTCCAGCAGCCATTCTCTGTCCTCCTCTAGAAAGGCTCTCCCACGAAAGGGCTGACGCATGGGAGGAGCTTCCATATCCTTCCTGGCTAAAAAGTTAGCCTGAAGAACTTGCCTTGCAGTCCTTGTAATCAGATCTTGCACTGCTAGTGAGCAAGAGCTGCCGATAAGTCCTTCACTAAAGAGGTATTGGTCAAGGGAGCATACAAGAGCTCTGCTCTCTGAGCAAGAGTCACTCCTGACGACAGGAAAGAAAACAGCAAAGCTCTCTCTTAATAATACCTGCTATGAAAAAGGGCTGTGAGTTCGACCGTCCCGTCCCTCACGTCTTTAACGAGACAGGCAATAAGGTGTATCTGCGTCGCGTTCTTTTCGTCTGTGACATCTGCGAGGACTCCTAGAGTCCAGTCCATCAAGCTGAAGACCTCGATTGTTCTGAAGATGCCCTTCAGCAAGTGATCCATCTCCGACGTGGACCACATCACCTTAGCCTTAGTCATGGCTGATCTACTTGAGGCGTCAACGAGTCGTGAGGGTGTTTGCGCAAAGGGTGAAATACAAACAAACATACGTCAGTTTCTTTGGAAGCTTCTTATTCGTTGTAGAAAACTCACTCCCGCTGGATTTATTGATTATATAACTGACTATGTCCATTCAGAAAAAGCCTTAATCACAACTCTCTTTGCTATCAAAATGTCTTTAAAATAAGCGGCCAATCAATGCCAAAAGACAACCTGAGGAATTTAATAATAATAGTTATAAAAATAAAAATAATAATAATAATAATAACATTAATAATAATAATAACTGATAATGACGGTAAAAATAATAAAAATAATATTTATTAATATTGATAAATATTAATAAATAATAATAATACTAATAATTGATAATAAGGATAAAAATAATAATAATAATGATATTTATTAATATTAATAAATTATAATAATAACACTAATAATTGATAATATCGATAAAAATAATAATAATGATATTTATTAATAATAATAATAATAATAATAATAATAATAATAATAATAGATAATAAAATTTTATGTGAACACTTATAAATCTATTTGGATTTATGAATTAGGGCAACTCAGCCCAGCTCTTGGGCCTGTGTGGCCATTCAGCGCACAGTTCAACTGATGAAAACCCTACAACTACGATAGGAAGTAAAAGTTGGAGATGTTGGACAGCAATATTAAGGAAATGTGGACACTTTTAAAAGGATTGAGTTTATATTTTTGTTTAATGAGATTCGTTCAAGGAAAGTCACACCACCAAAGAAATCTATGAACTTGCAAACGAGATACTCGAAATTAGCCTTGGTCGTATTTTTTCTCTAAAGCCCAAATATTTCTTTTAGGTAAGTTAACATATCACCTATAGTATATTAGCATACGCATACGCGCGAGCGTACATACACACACGCACACTAATTATATATATATAATATATATATATATATATATATATATATATATATATATATATATACACACACATATATACAGGTGTATATATATATATATATATATATATATATATATATATATATATGTATATATATATATATATATATATATATATATATATATATTGTGATGGCTGGTTTTGACCACCACTCAAAACACTACACTTATAAAATAGTATTCACCATCATACAGTACTAAGTCCACTAAAGGTGGAATAGTAACCAAATATCAATACGAGTGCAAAGTCAACTCAAGGGGACAAAGAAAATACCACAAAAATTTCCTTAATTTTAATACATAATAACAAGACAGAAATAACACCTGAACCACAATAATACAATAATAAATTATACACACTCAATCTTAACTCCCTGTAAAAGAAAACAATTACACGATTACAGAAAGGTCATCAACACATGCATACTAAATGGAGAGAGGGTCCAGAAAGGAGAAGGCCAACGAAAAGTGAGAACATCCTAACAAATACAAACTAAATATCCCTATCAAATTGACGATGGCTGGTGTGATTCAAAGGCTTTCACAAGCTCCACTAATGACGTCAGCTGACTATCAACGGTCGTGATCACGATACTTTAGCAGGTATAAATATTATTACCTTGGGACAGAGAGGTCCCCTTGGCTTTTACTGAACCAAGGGCAGTGCACAAAATGTTAAGATGAACTGGATCCTTGCTGCAGAGAATGGATATCCAAAAATCTAAATAGCTTCACACTGTAGCTCTGCAATGGCGAGGAGTAAATATAATCCAGAATCAAATGTCGTGCCCTTCAATGTTGGAGGCTCAGAAACACACTGAGGAACCATCCTCAAAAAAAGCCCCTCCAAAACTCCGTTCACGCAGGAGCGCAGCCACGTAACCAACACCACTTGAAAATATAAAACAGCCGTTAGTCCATTATAACCACTAACATAACCACCAGTGAAAAGACAAACAATTAAAGCAAGACAATAATTCCAGTATATTTAACCTTATACATCTATAAAAACTTAAATAATTTAGACATATTAAAGCAATAATGTTACACCTCCTCACCCAACCAAAAAAAAAAAATTCCAAATTTTTTTTTTTTTTTAAAGTGATTTGAATTACAACATACAGGTTATCACAATGAAATATTAAACCAACACTCAAAAATATTAAATATTAAACCAACACTCAAAAATAATTATTAAACAAACTGCCAAAAACATGACAAACAAAAGGAAAGAGGGGGGGGCAAGTACCAAGGTTTGCAGCTCACAAGGATAGCCATATATAACCAATACTAAAAAAAATCTTAAACCTAAATTAATCACAAGTAAACTTTCCAAAACCAGAAAACCAAAACATCACCATCTGATAAATAGGTACCCAACCTAAAAATTTCACATCACTCATGTCGTTAATAAACTTAATTAAGAGTCATTGCACTAACAACCGGATTCTGTATATATAGTCCAAAAGCTATAACCTTTTCCACACTCGATACACTGTTCATTTTCAGGGATACACATCACTCACTATCAATAAATGTTGATCACAAAAACCACTGTCTATTTCAGTGTTATATATCACACTTATCACCATAGTGTCCAATACATACACACACACCGAACGACACAGAGAAGACCACCACAAGACTCCCCTGCGCAAACAAACAAACAAACTCGATGAAGCGTAATTATTAGCCTGAAAATACAGAATACCAGATTAGTGCCTATCTCTTTTCTTAGCTTATTATAAACCTTATCGTACCTGACACCTCTAAACCTTAGTAGATTAACCTTAACTCAGTCTAGGGTACCACTCATACACCAGCCTGTAGCGCCTAAAAAACGGCTGTTGTGCTACAGACCCGTGAGCCCATGACCCATCTAGTTAATCAATCATTAGAAAGTACCAGTGATCACCCTCACCTTTTAACCTTAAAGATCCCATATAATATACCCAGAACATTATAGTCTTCTGTAAACAAACCATGATTAATAAATCTTAAATATACATTTACTTCTACTCACTACGTGCCCACTTCAACAGCACACACACCATAATTAGAACGATACAGATACTACCTTTAATAACTGCATAGACCTCTGTCAATCAACTAATATTCAACGCTGTGAGAGAGAAAATCGGCAACAATATTATCTTTTCCTGGGATGTGGGAAAATTCTAAATTCCATTCTTGCAGCATGAGACTCCACCTCATCAATCGTTGATTTTTATTTTTGTATCTGCTGATGAAGGTCAGGGGATTATGGTCTGTCAAGACCTTAATAGGTGTATCTGAGGAGGAGAGATAAACCTGAAAATGATTAATAGCGAATATTAACGCAAGTGTCTCTTTCTCCACAGTTGAATACCTACGTTGGGCGGAGGACAATTTTTTTGAAAAGAATGCGACAGGATGAGAAACTCCCTGCTCGTCATTCTGCAACAACACCGCTCCTACACCAACGTCACTTGCATCCGTGGCAAGAGAAAAAGGAAGGTCAAAATCAGGAGCTCTCAAGACAGGGAAATTAATTAAAACTCTTTTTAAATTATCAAAAGCCCTTTGAGTTTCATTCGTCCAGACAAATGCTACATTCTTTCTCAAGAGATTTGTTAACGGATCGGCTATATCCGAAAAATTCCTAACAAACCTTCGGTAGTACCCACTCAAACCAAGGAATCTTCGGACATCCCTCCTACATTTAGGGACTACCATATTTTCAATACTTTCGATATTGGCCTGCTTAGGAGCAACTTTACCATTACCAACCTCATGACCCAAATATACCACCTTCGCCTTTGCGAAATCGCTTTTCTTTAAATTAATTACCAAATTTGCCTTTTTCAACACCTCAAATAGTGCCCTAATACGTTTTAAATGGGTTTCCCAATCATCGCTATAAATAACAATATCATCAATATACACAACACATCCTTCTAAACCATGGACTAAAGTATTCATTAACCTCTGAAAGGTAGCAGCCGCGTTCTTCATACCAAACGGCATAACTTTACATTGAAACAATCCCTGTGGTGTTACAAAAGCAGACAGGGCCCTTGCCCGCTTTGAAAGAGGAACTTGCCAATAACCTTTCAACAAATCGAATTTGCTAATGTATTTGGCCTTCCCCATTCGATCAATACAATCCTCAATTCGAGGTAATGGATAACAATCAGATTTAGACAACTCATTCAACTTACGGTAATCAAAACATAACCTGAAATCACCGTCGGATTTCTTTACCAATACAACAGGTGATGACCAAGGACTTTGACTAGGTTCAATTAGGTCATGTTTTAGCATATAATCCACTTCCTTTGCTACAACCTCATTTTTGAAGGGATTCAACCTGTAAGGAGATTGTTTCACAGGAGTGGCGCCACCTACCTCTACATCATGTTCAAGGACCGAAGTCCTACCCGGTATATCCGAAAATAATTCTTTATAATTAGATACTAAATTTTTCAAAGACCTTTGTTCTTCCTTACCTAAATGTGAAATTACTCCCGAAAATTTTTCCAAAGACTTTCTATTATCCGACCGCCATTCACATCCATTAAAACAATTATCATCAATAAGAAAAAGAAAAATGGTTATTGTTCTCAGAATCTACCGTGTTCCCAATAGTTGCCACAGGAATGACTTTTTCCCGTTCCATATAAGCTTTCAACATATTTACATGACACAGTTGAAAAGGTTTCCTTCTTTGAGGTGTCTCCACTAAATAGTTAACTTCACTTATTTTTTTCAAAATTTTCCAAGGACCTGAAAAAGAAGCTTTCAATGGATTCCCTGGGAAGGGTAACAAAACTAATACTTTATCGCCTACCGCAAAGTCGCGTGCCTTGGACCTTCTATCAAAGAAAAACTTCATTCTTTTTTGGCTACATAATAAGTTTTCACCCGCAAATTTCCAAGCCTTGGTTAATTTATCGCCTAGATTAGACACATAATCCAATAAATTAACCTCAGGGACGTCTCCCTCCCAAGACTCACGAACCACATCAAGAGGACCTCGAACACAATGGCCAAACACAAGGCTGAAAGGCGAAAAACCTAAAGACTGACTTGGGACCGAACGAAAAGCGAACAACAAATAAGGTAATTCCTTATCCCATTCAGAACCATTAATCAAACAATATTTCTTTACCATGGATTTCAGGGTCTGATGAAATCTCTCCAGAGCTCCCTGGCTTTCCGGATGATATGGAGAAGAGGTCACATGTTTTATATTTAACTCTGCCATTTTATCTCTGAAATACCTGCTAACAAAATTAGAACCACAATCCGATTGAATAATCTTAGGCATCCCAAACCTGGTAAAAAAGTCAATTAGTACATCTACAATTTTAACACTTTTTATTGTACGTAGTGGTATTGCCTCGGGATATCGAGACATCCTATCCATGATTGTCAAAATATACTCATTACCACTACGCGTCTTCGGTAATGGTCCAACCACATCAATAATGACTTCCTTAAAAGGTTCGGAAACTACAGGAATAGGACATAGAGGCGATTTTGGAATCCGCTGATTGGGTTTACCGACCCTCTGGCACACATCACAACTATTGACAAACTTCTTTACATCTGCCTTCAACTTCGGCCAATAATAATTCCCTAACAATTTGCAAGAAGTTTTATGAATTCCAAAATGGCCGGCCAGACCACTTTCGTGCGCCAATGACATTAACTCCTTCCTGTAACCAAAAGGAACCATTATCTGTTTCACAATTTCATAATCAACATTATCCACCCCCATAGGCCTACTCAACCTATATAAAATATTATTAATTATCTTAAATTTTGGACCAGTCATATCAGACACCTCCCCTGACTCGATAGGGAGTTCCCGAAACTCCTTTTTCTGGGCTTTGATTAGCTCTTCAGTAGTCCAATTTAACTTGTCCGTTAACATTCCAAGATCTACAGCTAGGCTATCACTACGATCTAAACTACTTAAATCTACATCAATTGTTGACTCTGCAGCGTCAACAATTCTAGCACTAGAACGAGTAACTGCTGCTACTTCACTATCAGGGTTTATCAATATCGGACAATTATTATTCTTCATAGCCACATCATTCCCTAGCACAACATCAACCTCCTTAACCGGGAATTTATCAACTATGGCCAATTTCAAATTCCCTGCAAAGGAAGGGCAGATTAAATTAAAATTTTCAATAGCATATGACTTTACAGAATCAGGAAAACCAGCCAATAACACAAATTCCCCACTTTTGTGTACAAAATTACAAGGTAATGCCTCCCTTAGAATCAAAGACTGAGCTGCACCGGTATCACGCAAAATACGCACTCGTCTTTTCTCGGACGAATTGGCGAAGGAGACACTACCGAAAGACAAATATCTGTCAAAACAACCAGGTAGTCATTGATCAGCGGATGTTGTTGGGGTAGGTTCTCTCTCTCTCTCTTCCACGCCCATCACTGGCCTAACATTAGCATTTTGGGATTTTCTAAACGCATAACACATACTCTTTACGTGCCCCTTCTTATTGCAAAAGAAGCACGTCAATGTTTTCAATTTCTCTGGATTATATATATTTGGCCTATTGCCTCTGTTAGGAGAAAAATTATTATTAGCGTTACCCTGATTATTATTACTTCCCTGATTATTTCTACTAAACACCTTAGCATTATTATTAGGATTAGCATTATTATTCCTACCCATCTTAACCCAACCAGAATTCACCTTTGTCGTTACTCCCCCTAACTCACTCTTATGAGACAAGCAATATTCGTCACTAGCGATGGCTACCTCCTGAACAGTCTCGAGTTTTAACTCTTCGAGGTGGACCTTCAGTTTATCCGGGACACACCTTTTAAACTCCTCCACCAACATTAACTCCTTCAATTTCTCAAAATCTCCCACCTCCTTGAACTTGAACCAATCGCTAGCATACTGTTCCTTCGCCCTGGCAAATTCAACATAAGTTTGTTCCCTACATTTTTCTAAGTTCCGGAAGCGTTGCCTATAAGCTTCAGGGACTAACTCATAGGCCTTCAAGACAATAGCCTTCACACACTCATAATCTGCTGATAGATCCTCCTCCAGCGTTACATATACCCTCTGAGCTCTTCCAACCAATTTACTTTGTATAAGAGTGGTCCAATACTCTTGGGGCCACTCCAACCTTGCAGCAATCCTCTCAAACGATACAAAAAACTCTGCTACATTATTTTCTTCGAATTTAGGTACAAATTTGAGAGCCTGCGATAAATTAATAGCAGGAGTTACTAACCTATTTGGGGAATGGGCGGGGGAAAAAGAAACTGGGTTTCTCATAGCAATCTCATGCTGCCTCTCCTTTTCTCTTTCCCCTGCCTTAAACTTTTCCATTTCAAATTCCATTTGTCTCAGGGCAATTTGCCTATCCAAAATTTCTACTGAAACTACATTATCAGGTTTCACCTCTTGTTCCCCACTTGTCTTTACAGTTTTAACATAATCATAAATTTGCAATAGCATTACACCCTTTCTAATGGACACATCATATTCCAATTCAAAATGCTCTGCAACAATTTCCAATTCTTCCCTATTTAACTCTGCCAACCACTCTTGCCACCCCTCTCCTCTAAGGAGTTCGAATACGTTAACAGCCATGATCACTTATTCACACAAAACACTAAATTTACATAAAACAACACCGAGGAGGTGAAAATACACTGCCTGAAAAAAAAAAATTACCCCAAGAATTAACTTTGCACAAACAGGTGAATACTCAGGAACGAACAATCCTGTCACGGTCGCCACTTGTGATGGCTGGTTTTGACCACCACTCAAAACACTACACTTATAAAATAGTATTCACCATCATACAGTACTAAGTCCACTAAAGGTGGAATAGTAACCAAATATCAATACGAGTGCAAAGTCAACTCAAGGGGACAAAGAAAATACCACAAAAATTTCCTTAATTTTAATACATAATAACAAGACAGAAATAACACCTGAACCACAATAATACAATAATAAATTATACACACTCAATCTTAACTCCCTGTAAAAGAAAACAATTACACGATTACAGAAAGGTCATCAACACATGCATGCTAAATGGAGAGAGGGTCCAGAAAGGAGAAGGCCAACGAAAAGTGAGAACATCCTAACAAATACAAACTAAATATCCCTATCAAATTGACGATGGCTGGTGTGATTCAAAGGCTTTCACAAGCTCCACTAATGACGTCAGCTGACTATCAACGGTCGTGATCACGATACTTTAGCAGGTATAAATATTATTACCTTGGGACAGAGAGGTCCCCTTGGCTTTTACTGAACCAAGGGCAGTGCACAAAATGTTAAGATGAACTGGATCCTTGCTGCAGAGAATGGATATCCAAAAATCTAAATAGCTTCACACTGTAGCTCTGCAATGGCGAGGAGTAAATATAATCCAGAATCAAATGTCGTGCCCTTCAATGTTGGAGGCTCAGAAACACACTGAGGAACCATCCTCAAAAAAAGCCCCTCCAAAACTCCGTTCACGCAGGAGCGCAGCCACGTAACCAACACCACTTGAAAATATAAAACAGCCGTTAGTCCATTATAACCACTAACATAACCACCAGTGAAAAGACAAACAATTAAAGCAAGACAATAATTCCAGTATATTTAACCTTATACATCTATAAAAACTTAAATAATTTAGACATATTAAAGCAATAATGTTACAATATATATATATATATGTATATATATATATACATATATATATATATATATATATATATATATATATATATATATATATATATATACATGGTGATGAATGCAAGAGTTGATGGGAGAAGTACAAGAGGAAGGCCAAGGTTTGGGTGGATGGATGGTGTGAAGAAAGCTCTGGGTGATAGGAGGATAGATGTGAGAGGCAAGAGAGCGTGCTAGAAATAGGAATGAATGGCGAGCGATTGTGACGCAGTTCCGGTAGGCCCTGCTGCTTCTTCCGGTGCCTTAGATGACCGCGGAGGTAGCAGCAGTAGGGGATTCAGCATTATGAAGCTTCATCTGTGGTGGATAATGTGGGAGGTTGGGCTGTGGTACCCTAGCAGTACCAGCTGAACTCGGTTGAGTCCCTGGTTAGGCTGAAGGAACGCAGAGAGTAGAGGTCCCCTTTTTTGTTTTGTTTCATTTGTTGATGTCGGCTATCCCCAAAATTGGGGGAAGGGCCTTTGGTATATGTATGTATGTATATATACATATATACATATATATATATATATATATATATATATATATATATATATATATATATATACAGGTATATATTATATATATATATATATATATATATATATTGAGAAAATGAGTTACATTGCTTAAAAACAGCCCATTACTCCTAATGTTTCTTGTCATGTGAGATTTGTGTTTTACATGACCACGATATTCTTTAGTCAAAGAATTATTAATAAATAATTACTTCCATGTCTCTCGTATGACTGGTTCAAAAGACTCGCTTTCAATAAAATATATCACTTTATACTATCCAATTCCAACTCCTTAAACATTACTGACAGGTAAAAAGTAAGGACGTTGAGGAATCATAAGGATACTATTAGAGTCATTACTTTATATGACTCAAGTCTTAAGTTATAAATTGACATACAGATGGAGTAGGATTCATCTATAAGCGATGGTCTATTTTTCTAATATTGGGTCACGGGGCTTATTCGTCAAATATAATATGTCAAACGAGTTATGATCCGTTCGAAAACTGATTTGTTTCAACGTGGTGGTGGTGGGTTTTTTTTCAGATTTAACATACTACAAATCCTGTCATTTTCACAACAATGGATTTTATAGATAGTACATTTATATTTGGTGTACAGTAATCAATCATATTGTAACAACGGCTATTTCATAAGAGTTTTTATTTTGCCCAAAGCCGAGATGTGCAGAACCACGTCTCAACATTGATGAAAATAATCAGGAAGTGTTCCTTAAAAAAATTCGTGTTCCTGAAAATTACAAATTTCTCTGCTGTATTTGTCAATAGGGAAAAATGATTAAAAATTAGAATTAAAAGCAGCACTGGATAAACGTTTTATCATAAAATAAATTTATATTGATGAAATACTATAGTTAGATCTCTAAAAATAAATGAAAACTGTTTAAAACATAAATCAATTCATCAAATGAGTAACACTTCTGTAACAATGAAATAACAATGATCAATAGACATTATATATTACACTTTTCACTTCATGGACAAGCGTTTGCAACAAAACATGCCCTTGTTAAAATTAAAACAAAAATAACCACAAATGAATAACAAAAATAGAAAAATTATACGAAAATTAATAGTTAATATGAAATCACAAACAATATAATGTTGAATAGGTTTCTCACATCAACACTGAAATACAAAAATCACTAAGATTCGTTAAAATCCAGAACCTCCAGTCACGATTCACGAAACATCGAAGAAAAAATCGAGTTACGTGGCAGACCCTTAAAACTTATAATGGTAAACCTTGATTGCAATACACGAATTTCAGCCACGGTAATATACAGATATACAGATTATATATATATATATATATATATATATATATATATATATATATATATATACATATATATATATATACTGTATATATATATATATATATATATACAAAATGTAATTTAATTTTCGTATCCAGAACATACCAAACGCAGCCAAACCCTTAAAATCTATCTTCCATAAGAAATGAAAATTACTAGGCGGTTTCAATGAGCGACTAAAACAGTTATGGCATTTCGCAACTGATCCCATGAGCAGATTCGATAGCGCCTCCACACGTTGATGTCACAAGGGGAACTGCTCTGCTACATGCGGAGTTTGGACTCGGAGTGCAGCAACATTTCCTTGAGCGAGCTCCCCAAAATCAGCTAGTTCCCTCCAACACGAAGTACTTACGGTTTTGCGCGATTAACTTTTCTGCCGCCTCACCTAAATTATTTTCGAAGCCCAAGGATTTAAAAATGTATACCTAGAGTGTAAGACGACA